>NW_017306473.1:368189-450207 GCF_000935625.1 Nanorana parkeri
AATTTTTTTTTTTCTTCTCTATTCTGACATCGCTCGTGTCAGAATAAAGAAAAAAGACACAGCGGGGTCTCCGCCCAGCTGTCAGAAGCAGGCTGTCGGCCGGCCAATGGCCGGCCGCTCGGCCAGCTTCGGCTTTCAGCACGGCTCAGCCGAGCCGATGCATATTTGTTCGGCTCGACTGAGCCGCTCGGCCAGGTTCGGGAGCTGTACGGGCTATAGTGAATAGCCCGTACAGCACCTCTTCGGTTCTACTGAACCGAAGAGGTCCTGGGGTCGAAGCTAGCCGAAGGATCGGCCGAAGCTACGGCTAGATCCTTTGGCAGCTTCGTGAATAGACCCCCAAGAGTATTCCACTGTAGAAAAAAAGCTCAGCAGGTATGTGAACAATGAAGAACATACCAGTGGGGTTGACAGTTTACCTTGTGGATCGACCATAGTTCTTTAACTACACTGCTTACCACAAGGCAAGGCTACTCAATTGTAACCACGAACAGCACCTAGTACAAAAGAAGAGGATGAAAACTTGCCCAAGACAAGTCTAATTATTGGACATTTTACAAAGCAAATGGCTAAACTCAGAAAATAAATTGACCCCTGTTCTACAAGCTAACTACAGGATTAGACATTAACTGTCCATAGTTGATAGCTATATTGACTGTGGCTCTCATCACTTACTAGTACCAGAGACCTTGGGAGAGTGCCTTTTACAATTTTCCATTGAGAATCATGAACATGAACTATACTGGTGGCCAGGTATGGATACCCAATTACTAACAGCCATTTAATTTTGCGTTACTTGTTAGAGTCACAACAGATCTGCTGTCACAGACACGCCACCACTTCAGCAAGTGATATTTCCTGATTCTGTTTAAGAGAAGCTTACTATTGATATTGTAGGTCGTTTGAACAGAGACACTGTGGACTGCAGATTTGCTATAACGTTTGTAGATACACATATGCATTTATGGATGGATATTCATATGAATTTAGAGTAAATGGCCAGAAATACATGTGTCTTAGCTATAACATCTGCTACTGCAATTACATTTCTCTCCACAGTCTTCATCAGGGCAGGTATCTCAAAGGAACTAGTGCCTGACAATGGAACACAAGTGGTTTCATCTGAGTTTGAATCTTTCTTAGGAGAGATAAATAATGTCTGTAGAAAATCCGCAGTTCATTACCCTCTAGCAAATGGAGAGACTGAGAGATTCAACTGAAGCCATAAAAAGTTTTTCAGACTGCAAATCTTACAGAAACATTTTGGAAAGTTTTTACTACAATTCTTCTTACATTCTTCATGTTGATTAGACATACCACTACACAAGTATCACCAGTTGAAGTACTATATCTCTATTAAAAACCTAAAAAAAGTATTGGCTGGAGTTCCACTTTAATGTACATAGATACCCATGCACCAGGTAATACACCAAGGTCCTTGAAATAACGTACAATCCAAAGAGGAACTGCAGGAATGTAAAATGTTAACGCTTGCAGTGGGGCGACCCGCAACCTCTTCTCCCCTGGACTCTGGCGGTCTAAGCTCCACTGACATCATCACATCTAACCGAGGGACATTACACAGCCAGGGCGGAGGGGGAAGAGAGGTGAGTACTCACTGCCGCAGAGGATCAGGTGAGGATATCTTCTTTATTCCGGCCCCTAGAGAAAAATGAGCAGTGTACTCTTGCATTGCAGGGGTAGGCCCACTTCGAGGTTAACTTTTCAATACCTGAATTTCTTTTTTAAAGGTGAGCTTGAGAAAGATATTATTAAAAAACAACAATGAACTAAGTTCTGGATTTATTTGTAAATGTATGTTAAATGCAGCAAGTGTTAGTACCAACATTTGACTGTTGTAAAGTAATGAACTGCAATGTACATTTTGACACACGATACATGTTGCTTTAAAGAATCGGTATACATTGTTTAACATTTAAACTCTCACTAATGTAATGGGCTGCAGTTTTTAACAAAAAGTAAATGTTCCACGGTACTGCATTTCAATTTTATGGTTCTAGTGAAGCAATAAGCAATAAGAGATCTATGTGTCATCGGTAAGATCTGCGTACTACTCAATCTGGGTGATGATGAGCTGGAAGGCACTTAAAGCAGAAGTCCAGGGGAAAGTATTATTAACCCTTGCAGTTGGGCTACTCCCTCACTGAAAGGGTTAAGTGCTGGTGTTGGTCTAGGGAAGAAAATAACAACGGTATATTCACCCAATCCTCTGAGCTGGCCAGCTGTGACAGCGCTCCCTCCAACCTCTCTCCTCCTACGCTGCAGCAATGGAATGTCCCTTAGCATCATCATGTAGAAGGATAAGCCATCAGCACACCAAGGTCCACTTTTTCTTCTCGTAAGTTATTATGTCAGATAAATATGATATCACATATGGATGCAACGTTTCTGAACGGCAAAAGAAAGAATGATGCTTGCCTGATGAAGGGACCATATACTGTTCCATCTATACAGGATACCATATATATGTGACTTTAATAAATTACGGGAAGATAAAGTGGACCCTGGTGTGCTGGGGGCTTAGCCTTCTACATGTTAATCTGTGCGGAGCCGTCAGCTGCTACTTCAGCACCTGCTAAAGCATTGTGAATGGGATTCCGGTGGTGTGATGGGATCATTTCTGATTCGGCATTTGGCTCATGGACCTTAGACCTGCAGTGGAGGGGGAGAGAGGCTCCAGGGACCGGTCTAAGAGCAAGCTGGCTTTGAGGATCAGGTGAGTATAACTTTTCTTTTTCCTCCCTAGACCAGAACAAGTGCGAGGAAACAGGCTACACACGGAGCAAATTTTGCCAATTCAACAGGAATTGGCCGAAATTTGATCCATAGGTGATCCTATTACATTAGCAGAAGTTGATTATTAGATCAACTTTTGCCAAAAAAACATATTAGAAAATCACCAGCCGAATGGTGCTTGCAGTCAATCAGCTGCAAGGACCTTTCGTAATTCCTGACAGCGGCCGTCGGCCAGTATACAAAGCTCACAGCGGGAGTGTGTGTTGCAAAGTAGTCACCACTCCTAGCTTGCTCCCGTGATGGACTACAATCTTACGTTTATTTTACTTTCTAGGGATGCACCGATACGTTTTTTTTCAGTATCGAGTATGAGTACCGATATTTATCTTTCGGTACTCGCCGATACTGAATACCGATAATGGTACTTCCGCTAACATGTAGCCGGCTTCCCGGCCAATCAGGAAACCAAGCAGCGTGTCATTCCCCTCCTTCTAGCTTCTTGGTTGCCCAGGAAGCCGGCTCCATGTTCCCTCGCGGCACTGCCGGTCAGTGGAAATCTCCCTTGACCGGAAGTTCTAGTATGGGGGGTAAGTATCGGAGCATTCTCGCCCAAATACTCGGTATCAGCACTGTCACCGATACTAGTACCAGTATCAGTGCATACCTACTAATTTCTATTATTATTGTAGTCCTTCGCAGGAGCAAACTTGGAGTTGTGGCTACTTTACAACACACACAGGGACCATGGAGAACAAAAGTAGCCACCCTCCAGAAAGAAGGACAGTGTCAGCACCAATTCAGAGATGATTTGAGGATCTACATTCATTCCTTTGTGTCTTAATCACAAAGCTCATACTAGTAAATATATTTTTAAATGTTTTACTTTTTATTTATGATTTCATCATAAATACTTGTCTGACATAATTCTTACAAATATATAAAATCCCTCAAACAACAATGAGTAGTTCTGACATTTACAATGCCTATCATCTTCGGTCCTAATATGGCCTAATTATTATTATTATAAACAATGCTTGGGTTAGTCACATCACATGGAATGAGGTGGTGCATTGACAGCCTAACATTCAGTATACCTGCCTCTTCTGTTCCCAAGGGTCCACTCTCATTGTTATTTTAAGTAAATACTACTGCTTGCTATCAGCCTAGTCATGTTGTGAGTACCTAGCAACTAATGGCAGCATATGGCGAAATGACAGTCAACATTACATCTATAGAGAAAATACGATGCTTACTGTATATTCGCTGTCGGAAACTGAACTTTGTTTAACGACTATACAATGCAAGGTGGATGGGAAGTGTTCTTTTCTCCCACATGTTTTATTGATCTGTGTTACTCCCTTGTGTATTATATAGCTCTACACAAATCATTAACACTCTACTTCTTTCTGATATTTTATAGCTAGCTCTCAACTTTTTCGAGTATCTCTTGCCTAATGCCCTGTTTTTATCACAGGCTTGGTGATAAAATGGAAAGAATTTCTGGTGGTAGGGATGTTGCTTTTTGACACTTCTTTGCTCTTTTAATGTTTACTTTTTAATTAGAAGGTCTGTATGCCATTGTTAGCATGTGCATTGTCTCTCTATGGCCTTTATCGATTGCTCTCTTCTGACCTCTTAAGTAATCCTCAGCTTTTGTTATTTATTTTGAACATCTGCTCACTCTTACAGCAGCACCTACTACACTAAACACATGGGCGGCTCATGTGTGTTTTTTGCTTTAGTATTTTCACTTATGATTTGAACACATGAACACACAAATTTCAGCTATAGGGTAGAGTGAACCACCCAAAAACCATTTCATTTCTATGGATGAGGGTCAGTCCATGCAAAGCTGTCTCAGTATTGCATAGACCAGTTTATCGGCTTCTTATATCTTTAAGAAACCAAGATCTGCCATTAGTGCAAATTTGCTGTTGGATTATTCATAATGTAAAATAAAATGAATTTAATTCAACAGACAGATCCAGACTCTCACAATGGTTGGGGTTAGTTGGCGCACTCATAAAAGAAGGATCATTTAAAGATGTAACAGTCACTGTCCCTGAAAGCTATAAGAAGCAAATAGTTATTCAGCTGACTATGAATCTGCATTAACTAATTGTTTAAGTAATACAATGAATAACAAAAACAGAATAACTATATTTAAGCTTTAGAGAAACATATGAGGTCAATGCAATTATATGCTTTCATATAAATGTTAACCTATATGTATGTAAAATGATATGTGATGACACGAGCATGTCAGAAAACAGAAAAAAAAAAAGACGAATTCCCATTCAAAAGCATTGTATTAGAAGTAGATCCATTGTTGGATCCAACCCTTGTTTTTTTAAACACAGATTAATAGCTCTTTAGATTGCATATGTAATACTGAATTTGTAATTTGTCTGGAGTTCACTTTGATTGTTGTGTAAGCAGTCTGTGCATGCCTGACACTGACAGATGCTGGAGAGCTACAAGACCTCTGTTACCTGACGTAACTTATATACCCAGATGCATTAGCATGTAAAGAAACACAGACACATACAGATACAAAGACAGGCAAAGGGGCATTCTTTGTCAATACTAGCAAGAAGTACTGTACATCTGTTCAGAGTCGGGGGAGAAGTAATTAAGGTACTTGCAGGCATCTCTTGAGCTCACACAAGGACAGATAAGGAGAACAAAAACTTAGGTGTAGAACTATGAAATTAACTATATCCCCTTGTAAATATAGTTTATTTAAAACCAAAACAAATTTTAAAAGCAATACGAAGCAAACCCCAAAAAAAAATTATGGGGAGAACATGCTGACTGTTAACTTCACTGTAAAAAAAAACACATTAAAAACAGCAGTAATAATTATTAAGGTATTAAATACATTCTCCTGGTATGTGGCTCATTTGGGATTACTAGGCAGAGAGACTAATCGATTACAGCCCATATGAGTAAGTAAAAGACCAATATGTTGGACAGTTTAAATAATATGTAAACCATAAGCACCTGTGACACTGTTATAGCAGGGTAGACATTAGGCAAGCAGTATATGCCAATGTGAATAAATCCTTTTTTTTTTATTTCTTGATCCTAGTGATCATGTGACTGCTATGCAACTCTATATCTCTGATGATGTGGTGGGTGAGATTAAGCTGCAGTGGGTCATGTATGCTGGCAATGCTCCCAGACAGTAAAGTGTTGACAGCTAGTAGTTCTTCCTGGTATGCCTTTGGATAACTTTGTCACCCTATACCAAGAAGCAGAACTTTAAACTGGCAGGATCAACAGGTCTTTTATATACAAATTATAGCAATGGTACAGATCAAAGGGTGGAAGTACATTTCACACTTTGTCAGAGGGAGTCTGTGGTGAAGTTTTCATATTAGGATTTACAGACAGGGCCGGATTTGCTCACCCTGCTGCCCCAAGGCCAGGTTTCCGCAATGCGCCCCCTCCCCGCCAACCGAACCCCCCCCCCCAAATCAATGGAGAATGGCAACCGGATGGCAGGGGCGGCATGGTTAGTTTTCATTTTTATATTATTTTTGAATATTATTTTTCTTATTTATTACTTTTTAATGACTTTTAAAAAAAAAAAATCATTTAATTATTATTTCTTATTATTTTTTTAATTTTCATCAATTTTTTTTCACTTAACTTTATTGCTATCACACAGGAGAAAACAATCCCCTGTGTGATAGCAATTGGAGGTGACAAGTTCTCTTTATTGACCCTGTCACCTCCAATACAGGAGTTCTAGGACAGCACTCTCACAGCACTCCTGTCACAGCTGAGATGGGAAGAGCACAGCTCTCCCCTCTCACTGTGTACATTGGCGGCAGGGACAGGAGCCGGGGGGAGGACGGAGTCCCGAAGACAGAGCCAGCAGAGAGAGGTAGGTGTGGGGGGCGGGGCGGGAGGAGGACGGACGGCAGCACACATTTTACAAGTGATTGCAGCGACATCACCGCAATCACTGGTTTACGAGCGAGCGGATTCCCGACACTACATTTAGTCCTGCCTTCCCAAAGCAGGACTAAAGGTAGAAGGCAACTTACCGCCCGGCACCCGGAACTGTATGTTCCGGGCGTGGGGGACTCCACACCGCTGCCGCCCGAGGCCTGCCCTTTGTGGCCTTGTGGGGAATCCGGGCCTGCTTACAGACACACTGCAGATGAAGTTTTAATATATGAATTTACAGACACATTAAGGACTCCTGGAAAAAAAGAGTAACTTTCTCAATGAGCCCCCATCTCCACTACAAGACTTAACTGCTTGATTTGCCTAAAGGACATACTTACCTTATTTATTGCTTACACAGACTTCCTCCTCTTTGTGAGAGTGGCCTCCCGATTTCCCAGTTGCAACTTTCTGACGTCATCCTGTACAATGCAAGACAAGCAGTCCTGGATTGTAGGTGAGGACACCCACATTCCAGCACGTCGGACAGTGGAGGAGATTGCCGACTCATTAAAGCTCAATCAACTCTTGCAACTGTCTCTCAAATCTTCATTAAAGCCTCTAATAAACTAGGGTTATCATAACAAACTGAGCACCACACTGACATACATTTTCATTGAGGTCATTTCGAGACGTAAAACTGATCTCTAATTCTTGGGCCATTATATACCTTTCCAAAGCCGACGCAGAGGGCATATGCTTGTAAATCTAAATGAGGGTTATACATTTTCAGGGTGTCAAATGTATAGCACATAAGTGTGGAAGTGAGAAAACTAGAGTGAGCAAGGTGGGTCGTCTATAAAATCAATGATTCAAAATCTTAAAATATAGGGACATCAGATCTGCCACATTCCAGATACAACAAATGTTACCCATACCAGCATTTCCTATTTAAACTATAAACTTACAATCAATATGCCACTATGCATCCAAAGCAAGGGAAAATGCAGCTGACAATGATACGATGAGGTCTCAGCAGTGAATATGCAGCAAATAATCAGCAATCTGATCATTTGCTACTTTATCAAAATACTCCATAAGGCATCGGTATTTATCTCTGGACCAAAGAGCACTTTAAAGTGATACTAAATTCAGGATTAAAACCTTAAAAATGCATTCAAGTACCTTATCTATTAACAATAATGTATCTTATTTGTGTATCACTCAGCTGAAGATCCTCAAATCATCTCTGAATTCATGCTGACACCATCCTTCCTTCTGGAACGACATCTCAATACAAATTAGTAAATTAAACGTGAGATTGTAGTCCATCATGGGAGCAAGCTTGGAGAGGTGGCTACTTTACAACCCACACAGGCGCCATGGAGAACAAAAGTAGCCACCCTCCAGAAGGAAGGACAGTGTCAGCACCAATTCAGAGATGATTTGAGGATCTACAGTGAGTGAGTGATACACAAATAAGATACATTTGTGTTAATAGGTAAGGTACTTGAATGCATTTTTAAGGTTTAACTTCTGAGTTTAGTGTCACTTTAAAGGGCCTTTTCAGGTTTCTTCATGTGCGTGGGGGTGCCTTTTTGTAGCATTAGGGGGGTCAACGTGTGTTTCCTTTGTGCGTTGACAAGCGTTATTGATGCATGTTACCAATATGTTTTTTTCAGTTGGGATTTGGACGGAATAGAGCACAGCAATTAAGGGCCATTGACCATGGTTGGATAATACCTGTTACCAAAACACTTTAGATGCCTTTTAATGCATTGCCATTGACTTCTATAGACTATACAAAAACATAGAAATAAATGGACATGTCATATTTTGAAAAACTCAGTGCAGCACAAATATTGGAACAGGAACTATTTTGAGAATAGGGATGCTGAAAACATGCACTTGAGAGAGTTATAACACTTGCTTTAAAACACATTGGCCCTCACTGTTTGAATGCATAAAGGCATACAAAGGGTACAAGACAATATATACTACATGTTCAAAAGGCAAAGCATAGGAAGAACAGATGATATGTAACCTAGTTATAAATCATCCAGCACTGATCTGATCATAGTGAACCAAAACCTGGCTCGTTGTTTGGGATCACTGTTCTTTACATATTGTATCATCGCTGTCTTATCATATGTGGGAACTGATGTCAAACATACATAAAAAAACCTGGTCTTAGGGAACACTTATACAAATTATATATAAAAGACTACATTCACTCCATTTGAAAACACACATATATGCATTTTAGGTGGACCGCACCGTAAAAAATCCTTAACAGACCAAACATTCAGTATGTACACATTTTTCTAACATACGCCTGTGCAACCAATACGAAATAGTGACCTTTTTTTAAATTACATTTTAGGTACAGAAACACAGTTCAACAAAGTCTGACATGAACAAGCCCTAACACAAGCCCTTTCTGGATTATTATTGTACTAGATACCGGTTTGGTCTATTCATACACTTACACTGTGTTAGATAAAAAAATGATAAAATTGCCCATATTTTTCCATTTCTAGCAATGTGCAATGCAGAATAGCAGTGAGTGAAGATATACACACCTGACAGTGCCAGATCACACTTCATGTTCTCTTACGTAAATAACAAGCAAACCATTTGCACCAAGGAACTAAATAACTGCTCCATTTTTCAAAGTGGCATCAGGCGAGTGACTGAATGTTAGCAAATAAGCCTTGAGAGCAAACCTTTTCTGCTTGCCGTGTTTTTCTTGTAAGCAGTCAGGCAGCACTGTCAGGCAAAGCTCCACCTCCGAAGCATCTGGCTGTTTACTACAAATAATGAGCAAGCACAAGGCTCTCCACTTGGCTTTTCATGTGTAGTAAGAGGGAGGGGGAGGGGGAGCAATCTGCAATAACATGAAATATGAAAGAGAAAAAAATGGAGAGAGGACAGATTCCCGTGACAATTCTATTCTACAACAGGATTCAACAGCGGATATAGAAATATACTATACAAGCTAATTTAGTAGTAAGGCAAGTGCAAATGGCAATGATTTTAACAGCAGTTATCTATTACAACCTATAGAATTCCAAGAATTCCAGTTTCCTGCAGTCAAATCATTAAAAGCGGAAGATGAATTGATTGTTTTGGTCATATCTAAGAACAATTTTTGAGGAAACTTCTATTTATAAGCAATTTGTTGGGCGATTCATCCAACAAAAGTGCTTGTATACTATTTCTGTGGAAAGTAAGCAACATTCACAAGCTATATTTCACATTATTTATAAATTACTGTGCCAATGGGGCTGATCAAATTAGTTGAGTTGAATATGAATGATCCTACTGTACTTTACATACAGTATGTTACCAAAGTAAATGTTTTTGGTGGCATATGAACATTTATTTAGGGCTGAATGTTGCAAAATGTAATGTTTGTATTATATGGATATGTGAACGTTACTAACAACATTACTCACCTATACCATCAAGAACGATAGTTCTTGATGGTATAGGTGAAATGTAGAAATATCAGTATTGTTGAAATGGTTTCTTCTGTTAGTCCTCAATCAAGTTCACTTTGGAAACATGGCAGTTGTTCTTCATCTATATTTGAAAACAATGAATGTATTGCTCCTTTATTTGTCGAATGTCAAATACCACCTGGGGATGCTGGGTGACATCACTGATAGAATAGAAATCTTAGACCCCATTCACACCGAGCTACAAGCTTTTTCAGCGCTGATTTGAGCTTATCGACTTTGAGCGACGTTGAGCTACAGTGCACATTTTGTCACGCTACGTAGCGCTTCTTTTCGCAGTCTGCTGGGTCCAAATCGCTCAAAATCCGCCGAAAAATAGCTCAAGTTCGAGCGACAAGCTTCAGCTACAAGTTACAGGCGACATTGAGCTGCAAGATGTGAACATCTCCATTGAAATACTTCGGAAGAGCTTAATTGAGCTTCTTATTTGAACGATTTTGGAGCGGAAATCACGCTACAAAATGCTTAATGTAAATGTGGTCTGAGTGTCAACTCATACTGTATGGAAACATCACATGTATAGCAGTGGGTTATGCACTTTACATGCTCCTCTTTGTCTTCTGCATAATCTCAGTTGTATTATTTTATGTTCAGCTATTTTATTAACCATATACATCACTGCAGTGCTATCATAATTATAGTGAACAACATACTTTATATAGTGTTGTTTTTTTTAATAACAGTGCAATGAATGGTAAAGTGCAGTGACTTGTGCCAACCTAATTACATCTTTTATAAGCGAACAGTTCACGGCTAATGCCAAAGTCAAGCACAGGGTTTTGAAATGCAATTATTTTTTCCCTGAAAACATACATACAGGTCCTGTATTCATCAGTCCCATTTGTTGTAAATGCTAGCATTCGGAGGGTGGTACCAGAATTGTGTAAACCTCAACTAGACATGCCTATCAAAGTGAAGCATATTTTCATAATAACAGTACATGACTGGAAGCTCTCATTCATGCAGGTGGCTGGTTTATACACACCTCTGAAAAGCGATATGGGGTTCAGTAGGCAATATTGCTACCTCCAGAATGCTTGGTTTTTTTTCCGTCCCAATAGAGATTTAATATTGAAATACCGTGCCACAGCTCTGTGCCAATCACAAATGTGGTTGTGGCATGGTACCCAATGACTTCAATGAATGCATTTGGCAAGCTGCACTGCCTGCCACAGGCGGCATGCTGTAAATATTTTGCTGTAAAGAGTGCCTATATACACAACTCTGAGTGGTCGCCATGTAAAATTATAAGTAGGGTCAGGGCGGTCCCTGTGCCACCTGTGTGAACATGGCCTAACTCTACATGAAACAGTTACACATCAACTCAGTTATCTCCCTTACAAAACTCAGCTAAGAACTCAGTCATATCATAAATGATTTTATAAGATAATGGCATTGTCCCATATTTCTGGAGAAGAATACCTTTTAAATAGCAGTGCAGAAATCAGATTCGTATTTATAGCTGTAATATTTTTATAGCAGTTTTACATAACAAACACTTGCTGTTACCATAGTAACTGAGCGCTTGTCAAAAAGAGTTTTCAGTCACACTAGGTAAACAATAAGTACATTTGACTTATTTCAAACATGTAAAGGAATTTGGTGATCACATTGAACTTAATTAGATGGATTTACTAAAATAGGCTGTTATCAAGGGAATTAGCACTTTGCAAGGGAATTTTCCCTTAGCTTAGTAAATGTGGTGAGCTTTCACTTTACAAAAAAGGCCCAATCATGTGCAAGGAGAATAAAAATAAACAGTATTTTCGCTTAGACAGGATTGGACGATGGACGTCAACAGAACTTCACCTCATTTACTAAACTAAGGGGAAACTTCCCATTGCAAAGTGCAAATCTCCTTGCAAAGTGAACAACCTATTTGCCTTTAGTAAAGCAACCCCAATGTGTCATGAATATGATATGCCACATTCAGGATAGATATATGGACATATACAGGGCTATTCACAAAAGGGTGAAGAGTTTGGAGAAGGTAGGAGAAGTGAGCAATCTAGGACAACATAGATGATTTGGAAAAAATTATCCAATTCAGCTCACTTTCCAGTTCAGCTATGTTCTCCTAGATTGTTCACTTCTCCTGCCTTCTCCAAACTCTTCACCCTTCTGTGAATAGCCCTGATAGACATTATGGCTTTAAAGCAGAACTCAAGACACAAATAAATACAGCTTTCTATTCATTATTTTACTTGGTTTCAGCCTCATGCAGTCTGTTGCTGTGCAGCAAAGCTCAGACTTGGAGAAGAAGAAGTAGTACAAGGACAGGCAGTTGTGCTGTAATGCATATGTTCTACTAAGGGACATA
Source organism: Nanorana parkeri (assembly GCF_000935625.1). Taxonomy (NCBI): domain Eukaryota; kingdom Metazoa; phylum Chordata; class Amphibia; order Anura; family Dicroglossidae; genus Nanorana; species Nanorana parkeri. The sequence goes on from NW_017306473.1 coordinate 380,685, forward strand.
CTGATAGGGACAGAGTACCGTGACAGAGAGATGAGCTCTTTAGTGTGCTGCTTCTTCTTTTACTGTCCAGTTACAGACTAGGGGATGGACAAGGCCTGTATTTAACTGCAGCAGAGAAAAAACAGATCTCCTCCCATGCTAGATAGGATTGTGCTGTGTAATAGAGCTGTGTAAATCTCATAACTGGTTGGACAGAAATACAAATATTTGGTACAGAACCAGCTCCCATATATGTATTTCATTAGCATATTTCCCTGCTTGCCTGGAGTCATTTTACTGACAGAAAAGTGTGATATGAACAATCACTGACTAACAAAAAGATAAGGCTCATGTACAGCAAACAATATTATACTAAATGATGATTTGCTTATATCTGTGAGTGGCCCGCCTGGTAAGAGAGTATGTTTTTCTGATGAAAACATGGATATTGGTGCATCACACTAATATAATGTCCAATCAGCAGTCCTGCCTTACAGTGTCTTCATTTGTTGTCTACAACTGTACAAAGAGTGATATTTCAAGTAATGGCATCAACCTATCTATGTAGTCGTATGAGCTCACATTATTGAGCATCACGTTCACACTGTTCATGTTTAAATTTTGCATCAGCACTCTTATCAATGTTCTTTGTAGCAAAGGGGCTCACATTGTTGAAACACTGATGCAAATTAGGAAAGCAGTAAAAATGTTGATAAAAGCTGCAGCCTATATTGTTTTTTGTAATGGGAGAAGATGAAGAACATTTACAAGTGCTTTTGTATATAGAGCCACTGGGCCTGATCTGCTAAAGTGTGCAATGTGGTGTAGTGCTGTAAAATTAAAGTGGGTGCTTACTTTGTAGCAGAGGTATCAAGGCAACACAACTCCTTTAGGAAAGCTTTTATCCCAAATGCAGTAACACTCTGATGTTCTTAAAATCATCTTCCACACAGTAAGGAACAATTAATATTAGACACAAGTTTAGGACAAGGGTACAGTTCTTACACATGACTACACAAAGCTTGCTTCCTTAAGCTGCTGAGAGAGTGGTTACTTCTTACTTCTGTAACAGAAACTCTACTAACTTCCAGGGCTGCTCTTCTGGAGCAGCACCTGGTAGACTAGCCAACTCTTGTAGCATCTGGCACCACAGCCACACAGTCTTCCCAGCTCTCCAACCGTCTCCCAGCTGAGAGGTCTAACTATCCCTAACAAAAAGGTTCATGTCCCTCCCTAGATACACTTCCCACAACAGGGGGTCCCTTTGTGATGCAGGCAGTGCTATTTAAAAGACATGGGCGCCCAAAATGGCTGTTGATATCTCAGATGAACAATGTGTCAGAAGTAAGTAGAGATTCTCCCATGATGGCATCCACATCCCATGGCAGAGGACACATTAGTCCTATGCTAGGCTCCCTCTAGTAGTAAATGGTCAGTAGTAAACTGTGGCTGCTCTGCTTACACTGGAAGGAAAAGGGTACGTGACTTAGCAATCATAGGACGCTGCATCACTTTCCAAACAGCTAACCCAACGGTAGCAGAGGCCATAACCTAATCTCAACTGCTTACAAAGTGATCACAAAAGTCTGATCATCTGCAGGTAGAATAAAGCACACCTCCAGCAAAGATAATGTATTTTGTTTTGGCTAGAGTGGGGTAAGAGTCTCTGTCAGGATTTTTTTGCAATTTGCGGTCCTGTTGGAGAGACTTTTTTTGCAATTTGCACCTTACTTCAATTTAGTTTGTTAAGTGTCTTTAGGTCTGGGCATGAGAGATTTCATAACCATTTCAATCCTCTTGCATATAGAGTTTAATGTAGGAGGTTATACCAGAGAAGGTTAAGCAGGGATTAGTGATGCCATATTTCGAAATGATCATATTTAGAATTCTTTGGACCTTTGGTGACTGACATTCTTTAAATGTATTCCTTTAAAAAAAACATTAAAAGGTCCAAGAATGTAAAAAAAAATGCTACTAAAGTTCATTGTTATTTTATACAAAAAGACACAAGATACGTATTGCTTTTCTGCAAAAATTCCGGGGGGAAAAATATATAATAATTTACAAATAGTTACTGGGTAAACCCCAACCCTGTTGCATATTAAACTTTGGATCTGCAGAGACAACCTATATTCTGCATCCCTATATCTCTATGTATTTATCTATTTATATGTCTCTACAGAAATTGAAGCCTGTCTATCTATTATACATTATCTATGTGTCTATATATCTATAAACACTGTTGATATAATGGCCAATAATATAATTTAAGTATCCAGTCTAGATTAAAAATGTCTGTCCTTAAATCATTGTATTGAAATATAATTAGCTCAGATTAACTGTTATTTTGTTGTGAAAATCAAATTTAAATGTATTCAGTTGTAAAACAATAAAACTTCCCATGAGGATCTAAAACAGAATATAAGTGTTTCTAATCAAATGAAGAATATCAGGGATATTATTTCTCATGACATATTCCAGAAAATAAGTAACAACCCTCCTGTCTTAGAAATCCTTAGAGGGAAAGCATTTGCATGGTTCAGTATTTGCTTTAAGTGAAACTTTTTTTAAGGGGAAATCAGCTGATATGGACAGTTTGGCATTCAACAATAATTCAGTAATTACACTAGGAAGGATTCAGCTTCAATAGATTACTCTAGCAGAGAGCCATAGATACTTATTTCAGTAGGACTGTGCAAAAGTGCAGTAACTTGCAGCAAGAGTTAATCACTGATTGGATGTTTTGCTTTACTGCACTTTGCACATCCCCCCTTGCATTACCCATTCTTCTTGAATAACCCTGATGGAGATTACATTTAAAGCATATCTAAACCCAAAAAGAAAAAAATTAATATATTGCAGTTTACCAATTTTGAAATGTGGTGGCTGTTTTCTCTTTATAGGTCTTTATTTTACCTGGTGGTCTGGCCATTATGTCTGTTATTTTTCAACTTCCTTTAACAGATCAAGCTGTCCAACAAAAATAGCAGATAGCCAACACATATAAGATTTGGTAAGCTGCAATATATTACATTTGTGTTATTGGGTTTAAATACACTTTAATTAGTACAAATATAGCAAATTATGCCTAAAAAAATGAAAAGAAAAAAGTTTTGTTGGCATTTTTATTTTTGACATTTGTCACCACTTTTTGGCCCTCTGACTTCCCATCACTGGCACAGGAAATACAGAGTAACCTTTCCTGTAGGGACACAGAAAGCAACAAAAGCATACTAAAGGTTCTAACCCTTCTCCACTCTATCCAAAACTGAAAAAAAAGCTTTAGCTAGAGTGGCAAGGCTTTAATGTTAAGCAATAGAAAACTGCAAAACATAAAGACTAGTGTCCAATGGTTGTATTTACCGTTTAATAACATGCTCTTGCTTCCGACGTTTTTCATTCTTCTCTTTTAAGTAAGCCAGGTTGGTTTCATTTCTCAAGCGATCATTTTCTCGCGCAATGTCCGAAGCATTCTGTATTACCAGGCCATCATACGCCTTAAGACCCATATCTTCTATATATTGGAGGAAAGTGTCCAAAGTATCGTCCTCTTGACTTGTACTCATCATCTTGTCACAGATAATCTAAGAGTAGGTAGATTGCCCTGTAGGTCACAGAAAAGGTCATTAATCATCAAACAATTATTGTCAGGAACTGTTCTAAACCATTTCAATTGTTTTCCAAAAGCAGACAATTTATACAAACAGTTTTATACAAGGCTACGTCAATATTTTGTAGTAATGCATTGCAACATATGCGAATCTGCGAATATTCTAAACACTGTCAAAACAGTTAAGATTGCAATCTGCTGTAAAAATTTGAAGAGGGACTCCAGGAAAAAAACAATTACCCTTTGCAGTGGTGCTACCCCCACACTGCATGGTTTAACTGCTTGTGGATGTCTGGGGGCTGATTAAAACATATATACTTATCTGATATTCGATTTTTCATGGCTGCTGGGCCAGTCCCTGCAGCCTCTTCCCCTCTCCGCTCCAGCAGTCTAAGCCCCGCTGATGTCATCACGTCTAATGCAGGTTCATCCACCTGCATTAGACATGAAGACACCGAGGGACATATCGCAGCCAAAGTGGAGGGAGAGAGATGTCAACAGTGACTTCTGCAGGACCAAGGACCAGGTGAGAATATCTTCTATATTCCGGACTCTAGACCAAAATGAGCAGTTAACCCTTGCAGTGCACAGGGGTAGACCCACTACAAGGGTTAATTTTGGAGTTCCACTTTCAAATGTAAAGATAAAGACAAAATCCAACCTTTGTTCTAAGCAAACTATACTTATGATTATAGCTTATATATTGGGAAAATGCCTTGCACCAATTTAAAGCGGAGTCGCTCTATACAGGGAATTACAGGGGAACAATACAAAGACAGATTCACATATTTATACTAGCTGCATTTACAATGCATTTAATGGTTTATTTAATAAAAACATAACTATGTTAGTTGGTTCTGCAGGGGTTGTCCTGTGTAAAAACAATGTTTTTTTAAAATAAATCAGCAAATATACACTATTGTAGCAAACCCCCATGTGCAAAATTCTAACGCATTTCACCACTCGGACTTAATCATAGAGATAAAGCTATTCCTAGTGTGTGTGTACAACCTATATACATGAATCCGCAACTCCCAAGTGTATGAGTAATTAAGTTTAACCCCACCTGCTGTTTGATCCCTGCGGTGCCAATGTTTTCCTTACTAATAAATGGGGAACTACAAATTACATTAATCACTTTTATATATACATCTAAAGGCAATATATATATATATATATATATGCGATGGATGTGATTTGTAGTTTATCCAGGGTGCTGCAGATTAGAAGATGCCCATATCTTGTCTATGACCACATTTACTAACTCTTCACATATGACTGGATGTATTGTGGAGTACTGAAATAAAAAACTAAATGGGGCTGATTTAGTAATAAATACACCAGCACATCGATGCATTTGGATCCTCACAGTTCAAGGCAGACAGTAGCATTTGGATCCTCACAGTTCAAGGCATACTAGGAATGCACTGTACACATTCAACATTAGTGCATATTGTTCTAGATAGGTTTGTAGATTGCAACCACCTTGTGCACATATATTACATCTATTCATAAGACCCGCAATGCAAGCATACAATAGAATTCTCTCCCCACTTCTGTTCATTTTCTTTAGTAAAACTAGTAAAACTGGCCAATATGCGCTATTCATATACTAAAGAAATGGTTACCCATATGTAGTCTGATGAGGTGCATTAATGCATATTAAATGAGCTGTCAGTGCCCCACAATGGACATATAAATATACCTGCGTCAATTTTGCTGATGTAGCACACTTCAATGCATGGTAGTGTGCTGCAACTCAGGCACGTTGACTGCACACTGATTTAGTGCGTTGCAATGCAATTTAAAGCTAATGGAACATCAATGCACTGTGCTATGTGCATTAAAATGCACATATTACCGCAACACACAGCTTAATAACGTTATTGACTTGCATCAACCATTGTTTTTCATAATTCTCATATCTGGCAGTTTTTCGAACTGTATATGCCTACATAGCTGAAATGTACTATGCTACAAAGAACAGATAATTTAATAGTGCAATATAGCATGTGCCCTTATTTTTAAGAACATCCATTACTTTTATAGCAAATATCTGTAAGCACACCTAAGTTTTATTTATTTTTTTCTTAATGGCAACATTCTAAACCATGTTTCAGTGCAATATATTGTATAATGACCTTATAAGGCATGGTCAATATACAAATCCCTATTTTTCCCAATTCCAGCTCAGTCTAATAGCTAATAAGCTAAGCATAGGCTAATGAAACATACCAGTGCAAATAGCAATGAGAACATGCAAACTGCAGTAACCCATAGCAACAATCAGATTTTAGACTACAGCAGTAAGCCTAGGTGAAAGCTGATGTGAGTTGCTGTACTTGGTGCTGAATTACTGAATGCATCTTTGGTATAAAGCTGATATGACATGACAACTTGCAGCCTTCCAGCTGTTTCAAGAGACTGGCGGATCCAGTTTGGCCTTCCTGCCAGTGGCGCTAGGATTTGTAGTCACTTCATAGCTGAAGTATGTCCATACGTATTACTAACTTGCTTGCATTTCATCATTTTGCTTTTAAAGCAGAACTCATGGCAAATATAACAATAAAAAATAATCTGGTTATGTAATCATTACACAATTGTCAAATGTATTTTCACATACAGCTAGCATTTATCCTTAAATTGGTTTTGGTATGAGCGCCCTGTAATCCTCTGCATAGCAACACTTTAAAACAATTACAATGATATCTCTAAACATTAATACAGGAAGGAGTGAATTATCCTACTCTTTCATTGTCCAATCAGTATGCTGAGGGTGCAGAACTGACTAACAAGGCAGACTTTTTTTTTTCTATAGTTGCACATCAGAAGGGTGAATAGCATTGTTATGATATCATGGTGGGACTGTGCACGCAGAAGATGCTTGCAGCCATAAGAACCATGTGGTGTGTATATATATATATTTATTTTTTGAGATGGCATAAGATCCTCAGTACGGGCGCATGCGCAGTGGAGATCATCAAGATGAGAGTCACAGCGGAGGTGAATGCACGCAGTCGTGAGCACGTCAGACAGACACCGTGGGACTCGAGGAGTCTGCGCTGGATCAGAGACCTGCACCAGCACTGGAGGGACTCCTGAAAACTACTGGAAAGAAGGAGATCGGATCAAGAGGCATCACTTAAGGGAAGTCCTTAAAGCAACATGGGGGCGGATGTGACTTTAATGTCACTTTAAAGCAGTATTAAACTCTCAATTGTTTTTCAATAATACATCCAGATCATACAAATATACATTCCCAGCAAAATATTTATTTACATTTTTGCTCAAACTTTTACATTCATCATGTTTCTATACAGTTGGCTCCGACTCCCTCAGCTCGGCTTTCCTGAACTTCCTGTCCAGTACAAGATCACAAGGGAGCATTCTCCAGCAGCTTTTTCTTGTCTACTACCTTGGAGAAGGAGGAGAGAGAAGCAGCGAGCAGGTGAGGGGGTTGCCATGCTGTGACTGTGTGTTTGTGAAGACACACACAAGGGTTTCTCCACAAAGGAAAGGAATCAACCTAAAACAGCATATCAGGAAACTAAAACTTTTAAACATCAAGGAGCAGCATCCATTGTAAGTGATTTTTTCAGCATTTGAAATAGCTGAAAAACCTTTTGACTTTAATATCCCTTTCAAAAGACTGATGCATGACTGCTAGTCTCAATAGGGTTTTCATGCCAAAAGCCCTGCACTGAGCATTAACAATGCCTGGCCACTGGTACTAAAATCTAACATACTAAGCAGTGGTACCAGTGGTGTAACAATCACCATAGCGACCCAGGTGGCCGCTATGGGGCCAGGGGCACAGTTGGGCTCGGCCAGATGCCGTGCGGGCCGCCTGGGTCTTTATGGGATCCTGCTGGTGGCTTTCACTGGCGGCTGAAGACGTACACGTCGCTGTTCAGATCACTGACAGTAATCTGTGCAGCAGCGCGTTCCTCTCCACAGAGTTAATGAGAGCAAGCAGCGGCAGTGGAGGAGGAGGCGGGGCCCGTGGTCGGCAGCAGAGGAGGAGGCAGGGCCCGGTGATGAAGAAAGAGGCTGGCCCGGCGATGGAGGCCTCCTCCTCCAGGTAAGGAGTGCGACCAGTCCACCTGAGGGTGACCCTGCAGAGCCCACCATAGATTGTCTATGGTGGGCTTTACAGGTTCACCCTCAGGTGGGATCTCGAGTGGGCTCTGCAGGGGGTATAACTAGAAATCATTGGGCCCCATACAAAATGGGGCCCTGTGATTTCTAGTTACGCCCCTGAGTGGTACAATAGTAACAAATCATAACTATATTATCCATACTGAGTCCAAGAAACATGTTTCTTTTACATGCCAGGCCAGCAGTTTAGCCACAATCTGGCATTTAGTTCAAATGTGAATTTACTGAGGTTTCCTTTGCAAATTTCCAGACAATTTATTTAAAATGTATCAAATAAAGCACTGTTTTCGGTAGGTGTTAAAATGCATCTACTAGAATAAAGCTCAGTACAAAAATACTGTATGGCCACTCAGGTTATTCCCTTGTAAACTTACTGTCATAGATCTGCCATGGTTTTGACAACATAAAAGTCACTGTCATTTTCTAGACAATCATGTGACTCTTTACTGCTGTTTGGAAGGTGTTATTGTCTTGTGACAAGGACAAAACGACAGCATGATCTTCACAGCCAAGACCTGAATACAAAAGCAAAGTCTGGACAAACATAATTTAACCTTTTGAGCAATGAAAAGCTCTGAATAAACACAGTCTTCTTAAGAATCATTCAGTGATTGTATGTTTTATCCCAGGGTCACATGTAAAATGGAAAAGCATGTAATTTTGTGATTGACCTTTGATTTGCCAGCTACTGTGTTGTAATATTTCTTACTTACACATCTATGAGACAGTGTGGTGCACATCTTTCAACAGGTTTTAAAGAAAACCAGTCTGGCTAACAGTACAATTCACAAATGTATAATGCACCGTGGTTAAAACAATTCTAGATGAGATCATTGGTGCCAATTAGCTGTGGTGTGCAGGTGCAGGCCATAGAGTCACCACAATATTTCAACAAAGCACACTCGTGGGACTTATAAACTGAGCAAAAATGTGTCTTGGAAAGGTCAACACTTTGGTCCCTGAGTGAATCTTTACTTCTGCTAGCAGAAAGGCAGAAGAGAAAGGAAATTAGGATCACCCTCCTGGGACTTTGACATGTTTTGTATGGCATTTAAGCTGTCAAGTGTAGGCTGTTTTACCTATAACTTCTGCAAAATCAATACTACTGCACAAAACATCACAATTCGCCTTCAAAATCAAAAGCATGTGAGAAATAATATTATAATGTTCCACTATACCGAACAACGTTCTGATTCTTGAGAATGAGTGTCATTAGCGTATGGAAGCAACAGATTACTAGAAGAATTGCTTTTATTGCCTGGGCGCACTACCTATATAAAGATCATTTTTCATACAGTAAAAAACACCCATTGATGTTTGTGGTATAAACCAAAAAGTCAGCACAATTTAAGAACAAATGTAACAATCTTTTTCAATAGAAGTTGTTTTTTTCACCGTTACTTTTTCTATATGCTGGAATTGGGAAATGACTAACAAGATAAGAGATAAGATCAAGATTTTAGTGCAGAATAACACTTTTGGTAGTTAAATAGTACATTTCATAGATATCAGTACATCCGATCAAAACAGGGGTAACTGGAGAGGAAATGGGACAGAGGAATATGGTTCCAAATGAGGGACAATTGAGAGGTATTTCTATCTATTTATCCTTCACTCTACTGTAGACACTTTAGGCCTAGCTATAGCGTAAACTATGTATGTATTATGTAACACAAGAAAATCTTCATGTTATTAAAGCATAATTTTCCCTCTAAATCATAGTCAAACAAATTACTAGCTTACATTTTATTGGTACTTTTGCCCAACCCTTACATTCATATGTGCCACCTGTTTCTTATTAACCTGTGCTATTAATGCCACTTTTCCATGATTTATATTACTCATTGAGTTTTGTTAATAAGATATTTTTCTACCCCTCCAATATATTTTGCCAGCTGCTTTGGGACTATCTATCTATCTATCTATCTATCTATCTATCTATCTATCTATCTATCTATCTATCTATCTATCTATCTATCTATCCATCTACCTATCTCTCTAACAATCTATCTATCAGCTAATAATTGTGAATTATGAATAGGTGTGTCTCCCTAGCCATTCTCTATGAGGTTCATGGCCAGTGGTGCATGCTGGAGGAGGACATACAGTATCTCACAGAAGTGAGTACACCCCTCACATTTTTGTAAATATTTTATTATATCATTTCATGTGACAACACAAAAAACATTTTGCTACAATGTAAAGTAGTGAGTGTACAGATTGTATATCAGTGTACATTTGCTGTCCCTTCAAAATAACCCAACACACTGCCATTAATGTCTACACCGCTGGCAACAAAAGTGAGTACACCCCTTAGTGAAAATGTCCAAATTGTGCCCAATTAGCCATTTTCCCTCCCCGGTGTCATGTGACTCGTTAGTGTTACAAGGTTTCAGGTGTGAATGGGGAGCAGGTGTGTTAAATTTGGTGTTATCGCTCTCACTCTCTCATACTGGTCACTGGAAGTTCAACATGGCACCTCATGGCAAAAAACTCTCTGAGGATCTGAAAAAAAGAATTGTTGCTCTACATAAAGATGGCCTAGGCTATAAGAAGATTGCCAAGACCATGAAACTGAGCTGGGGCACGGTGGCCAAGACCATACAGCGGTTTAACAGGACAGGTTCCACTCAGAACAGGCCTCGCCATGGTCGACCAAAGAAGTTGAGTGCACATGCTCAGTGTCATATCCAGAGGTTGTCTTTGGGAAATAGACGTATGAGTGCTGCCAGCATTGTTGCAGAGGTTGAAGGGGTGGGGGGTCAGCCTGTCAGTGCTTAGACCATACGCCACACACTGCATCAAATTGGTCAGCATGGCTGTCATCCCAGAAGGAAGCCTCTTCTAAAGATGATGCACAAGAAAGCCTGCAAACAGTTTGCTGAAGACAATCAGACTAAGTACATGGATTACTGGAACCATGTCCTGTGGTCTGATGAAACCAAGATAAACTTATTTGGTTCAGATGGTGTCAAGCGTGTGTGGCGGCAACCAGGTGAGGAGTACAAAGACAAGTGTGTCTTGCCTACAGTCAAACATGGTAGTCGATGTGTCATGGTCTGGGGCTGCATGAGTGCCGTCGGCACTGTGGAGCTTCGGTTCATTGAGGGAGCCATGAATGGCAACATGTACTGTGACATACTGAAGCAGAGCATGATCCCCTCCCTTCGGAGACTGGGCCGCAGGGCAGTATTCCAACATGATAACGACCCCAAACACACCTCCAAGAAGACCACTGCCTTGCTAAAGAAGCTGAGGGTAAAGGTGATGGACTGACCAAGCATGTCTCCAGATCTAAGCCCTATTAAGCATCTGTGGGGCCTCCTCAAATGGAAGGTGGAGGAGCGCAAGGTCTCTAACATGCACCAGCTCCGTGATGTCATCATGGAGGAGTGGAAGAGGACTTCAGTGGCAACCTGTAAAGCTCTGGTGAACTCCATGGCCAAGAGGGTTAAGGCAGTGCTGGAAAATAATGGTGGCCACACAAAATATTGACACTTTGGGCCCAATTTGGACATTATCACTTAGGGGTGTACTCACTTTTGTTGCCAGCAGTGTAGACATTAATGGCTGTGTGTTGAGTTAATTAGAGGGGACAGCAAATGTACACTGATATACAAGCTGTACACTCACTACTTTTCATTGTAGCAAAGTGTAATTTCTTCTGTGTCGTCATATGAAATGATATAATAAAATATTTACAAAAATATGAGGGGTGTACTCACTTCTGTGAGATATTGTAAATATGTGGGCTGTCCTTGTGAGAGTCTCTTTCCCCCTGGGCTACTGCCTGGGGGTGGGTGCATGATGTGATGTGCTATCTGACTAGGCCTGCAGCCTGGAGCTGGTCAGGGATAGAGACCCTGTGTCAGGGTCTGAAGCTGTCATGCCAGCTGAAGGGGGACGTTTTGCCTGGGAAGAAGAACTTTGTCTGCTGAAAGTGCTGGAGAAGCTGGAATTTGGCTTGGTCCTCGCAGTGAGCCTTGTCCTGGGAGTTCTGTGCTATATCTGCTAACCAGCTATTGTTCTGCCGTACACAGTGTTGCCACGATTGGTTTAAAGGCCCTCTGTGAAGCTGGGAGGTTGTCAGTGAGCCTGAAGTCTGTGCTGTCCTAGATGTCTTTAGCCCTTATCCCTCGCTCTCATGTGAGCTGAAGGAGGAATACAATCTTTGAAAACCCTTAAAGTGCCCAACTTTATATTTGCATCCCACATCAGCTAAGCATTCGTCCCTGAGGTGTGATATCAGCCAACCCTGCCTCTGGGGTCCCTCACATGCCTTTGGGGGTCAGAGATGTGCTATACTATCTATCCATCTATTTGTTATTGAACTTGATATTTAAGTGGTATCTGTGAAATGAAGCCTCAGCCATATGGGTGAATTTTGCCTACTCAATCATGCAACTAAATTTGCTCATGATTAACTGCAGAATACACAATATTATTTGATAAAAAGATATAACAAAAATACATTTCCTATAATGCCAGCAACTGTAGGATGAAAGCATGCTTAACCATGCACTGTAGTGCAATGCCACACTGCATATGAATATTCATTGATGCATGCTACTGTGTACCACACATCATAGTGCTTCATCACGTATCAATCAATCATAATATTTGAGCACATGAACAAACAATGATTTGAATGCAACCACTCATTGTCCTAAAGATAAAGTTAAACTCGCATGTGTATTTGTGTTTTTATACAGTTTTCTGCTGCAAAGTCCTCCTGCATTCCTGAATGTTTCTAAGGTTGCACTAGAGTGCTGATATCAGCACTAGATGAAAAGACTAGATGATATTCATTAAAGAGAGTACACAGCACCATGATCTATCTTAACATGTTGGAGAATACATGTAATTGCAGCCACGGCTCTAAATGTTCAACTACAGATGTCACAGTCAAATAAAATATGCAAATCAAATCAGGCCAAAGTCTGTTGTGTATGCAAATAGCCAGAATAGGTCTGGTTATGCTGATCTTGTAAAATGGTTTCTTAAACAAGCAGTGTTCTCTTTGTTCTCCAATACAAAATAGGACAAACAAATATTGAGATAGATTTTCAGTTGCAGGATTATGATGTGTTTTTATGAAATATTCAGTTAGAGTCATTAGTGGTCAACGTAAAAGCATGCACAAATGCTGTGAAACCTGTGGCCTAATTTGATGAAGTTCTGGATACTCGCTCCGAACCATGGAGCGAGTATCAGCAAAACAGCAGAATTCGTTAAATGTTCAAGAGCAGCTGTTGTTAAAGTGTTTAAAGACTGGACTATGGCTGCACACGCCTATGAAGGCCAGTGTATGTAGTGAGGCAATCAAGAGTATGTAATGCACAGCACAAAGTACAAAGTGGGGTACTGAACTATCCTATACTATACATTAGGTTTCTTGTGGCATACTACATGGGGTTTTGACATATTACAGAATATCAAACCACAGTATCTCATAACCCAATGTACAGGGAGACATTGTATGGATAATGCAATGCAAAGGCCAGCCAGAATTAGCACATTTTTACTGGTATCATAGTAAGCAGAGAGATCTCTGTCCACAGTACACATCACACCTAACCTAACATGTAAGGGGGTATGAGAGGGGCTGCCTGTCACTCTCTTTTCCTGGGTGTCTCCTTTATAGTTTCTAATGGCACGGTTGTTTTGGTCTCTATAACATTATCTCGGCCTCTGCAACCACTAATGATATCCAAATTAGCTAGTATTCTAACCAAATACTAAAAATAGATTATTGTCTGTGCCTGCCCAAATTTTACAATCACTGTAGGTTATTATGGTGGGAACAATACTGTGTCAATGTCCACTGGCATCATTGACGGCTATGGAGGAGAAAGAGAGAGTCAAATGCACACTGACATCATAAGCAGAAAGTGTGTGTTTTTTTGTTATTTCTAAAGTATGTTATATTACAAGTTTAAGTGCATTATGTTTAAATAACAGCTATATTTTTGTGTAAAATTTCAGGAATTTATCAAATATCAATATAAAAAGAGGGATTTGGCACTTTGCAACCTAATTAAGGCTAAATATATACAAGCATCTGGCTGGTCAGCTCTTTCTAGGGCTGGGGAAACAATCATGGGAGCAGTACACATGACTAGGGTCTTCTGCAGTACACATGACTAGGGTCTTCATCCAGATGCTAAATCTATTTCTACATATTATAGAGCAAAGGGAAGGTGACATATCCCTTGGTGCCTGTCAACATTGAGTATTTGGTTTAATACACCCTATCTGCATCAGGCAGGATGTTCTCAGTCACTGTCAGAAATGTGAGCTGAGCACCAAATTTTAACACCTGTTTGTGGAGGACCTTAGGATGGTCATACATGGCCTCATAGAAGCAACAGATTCAGACACTGTTCATTTCAATATATCCATGTAGTATTAAGTAGAGAGCAATTGAATGCACTCCAAAGCAGCGGGTCTTTATAATGCAAAGGGTTACCAACGTGCTGGACAATCTCTGCATGACAGGATTGTACTCATGCACTGTGGTAGTAGGTCCTTCAGTTTGTGTGTGTGACATCTGTTCTCTCAGGAAATAGATCTCAAGAGCACTGTTTACCCATTGATTTGGATAACAATGGGCAAATTAATTATTAGTTTAAAAAAATAGGGCAGGTCAAACGCTGACATTTCTTTTGTAACGTGCAAACAAAGATCTGACAGCGCAGTCACTTTGGCTATGAATTCAAATCCAAATTGTTCTCTGTTCTTTGCCTTTCGTGTACATGTCATAGTGGTGTGTGGAAGCTGTACAATAGGTTGGTTTTATACATGTGCTAGACAAAGAGCAATTCATGTGTGCTTCTGTAGAGGGATAGGCTCTGCCCGCACTGTCACACTAGGACAAAAAATCCTGAGCATAATCAACAGGTTAAAACTGTGGGTAAAAAAGTCTACAGAGAGAAAATAAGTCCCTCCATGAAATTAACAAATGTAAAGCTACAGCACATTTTTTGGTGTCCGTGTGGGGTACTTATACTAAGTGCTGAACTATGTACAGTTTAAAAAATTTGACTGTAACAAAACCTATGTTGGGTGCTTATATGGTAGACTCATTTATTAAAGTAACATTAAAATCAAATCCCCCCCCCCCCACCCCTCGCTCTTTCACGCAACGAGAAGTGAGCGAGCGACAGTATGTGTTCGCTCACTTCCCGATCTATTGCGCCGACGTGTGACAGTTTCATTGTCACACGTCGGCTCGAACTATGAGGTTGAGTGAAAATCACACATCTCATAGTTCTCCTTTAAGTGATGCCTCTTGATCTGAATAATCCTTCCTTCCAGTCATTTTCAGCAGTCCCTGCAGCGCTGGTGTCTCTGATCCAGCACAGACTGCTGTCTCTTCCTGTGCTACGGAGTCTGTCTGACATGCATGCTCACGGCTGCATGCATTGACTTACACAGTAGCTCTCTTCCTCTCCCCGCCGGTGAACTGCACTGCGCATGCACCCACACACATCCTCCTGCACGGCCACTCGAGAAGCTGGATTCTGCATCTGGGATGAAGCGGCGGAGACAGATGTAAGTTTTTACCTATTTGGTAACTCTTTTTTAATGTTTTTGCATATATCTACTGCTTGCTAGCAGTAGATATATGTTAAAAAAATTTAGACTTTTATGTTACTTTAAGGGGGTAGGACATGCAATAAACATACAGAAAGTGCAATATTTTACACTAAACCACCAGCTTTCCTATTTATTGTCCTCTGACTACTGTAAGCTATCAGCAGACTTTTTACTATGGGAACCGATTAAACAACTATATGGGCCTTATAAATCAAGGTTTTCCGTTCTAAGACCTGGAGATATTTCAAACAGCCATACAATTTTCAATGAAGGTCTAATACTGATTGGCAGCTGACAAGAAATAATGGTACAAAATAAACCACAACACTCAATGCTCAGATTCCGCAGTCAGATCCATATTAAGAGGAAACTCCAGGTGCTGGCAAAAGGCTCGCTCCCACCTGTATGAATTTCTGTCCTAGAAGAGCCACATTCAATGCTTCCTCCAAATAAATCCAATTTTTATTTTAATCCATGATACAGCATACACCTTCCAAATCACCTCAGAACAAAAGAAACTCTCTTCTTACATGTTTCACCCACAGGGCTCAATCATAGGAAACATTCCTTTTTAAAGAGTTATTGAGAGCACATTCTTACACAAGGCTATTTGTGTCTTCTTCATCAACTGAACACTTTTAAGTTTTTACTTACTATGTCAGGCATCCGCAACCCCTGGCATGGATGCCTGGAATTTAAGCTGGCACCCGTTGTTGTTCGTTGTATCTGATAGCTCACTAGGCTGTCAGTTACAAAGCCTGGCCCAACCACCTTCTTCATGTCACCCAGAGAACATGTACCCACATCTATCTTACCCCCACTGGGCAGTAACATGGGCCAGCAACCTTAGTTCACGCAACACTTTCGCTGAAAGAGGCCAACTCTGCATACACTGGTGTAGGAGGGAGAGAGGTATGAACTGAGATAGGTGATGGAAGAGAGTGGGGAGTAATTGGTGTGCGAAAGTATAGTAGGAATGCTAGGAGCTACTGTGGTCTCACAGTTCTGTACTAACCCAGTGTCACATAGCATCTACAGTGGTCCTAGGTACAGGGTTTGGGACTGATCTAAGGTCTGAAATGTATGCATTTTGGCTGATCTGAGGTCTGAACTGCATGTTTAGTGGCTAATCTGAGGTCTGAAGTGCATGCTTTTGTGCTGATCTTAGGTCTGAAGTGTATGTATTGAGCCTGCACGTGTTTTGTATGTGCACCAGTTATAATTTTTTGCACACACACTTGTACTGTAAATGAAAATCTAAACTTGTAAAAAAATTGCAAAAATTGAAAGCAAACTAAAGCTACAACTGTTCACTGGCACGTCAGTTGTCTAATCCTTGTGAGCATGACACTTGTGGAAAGGGTTGCTGACCCCTGTACTATGTTATTAAAATTAACCTAGCCGGCTGCAGAGACAGTAATTATGGTTTCCAGATAGGATATGAGATTATTAATGCAAACTGATCACATTATTATAATATGGTATATAATTATGGTATACATATATATACACAGTGTGCCACAGGTAAACTGCTATTCTAGTAAAAATTTATTAGTTTAATACTATGGTTCAACATATCAGTCCTTAAAGCTTATCTCATGGAATAAAAAAAAAAAGTACCCTTGCAGTGTGGCTACCCCCACACCACAATTGTTAAGTGCTTGTTTTTGTCTAAGGGCTAGAGTAACTTATCTGAGCCCCACTCCCCTGCTGGCCAGCGCTGTCCTCTTCTCCGCCTCTATTCCGGCTCTTGGATTGTCCCTTGACATCCTCACATCAAATGCTGGTCTATGGAGCCTTCGTTATATCTGATGCTGTCAGTGGTCCTTAGAATGCTGGAGCCCAGGGAAGAAGAGGCTGAGGGGACTGGTCTAGCAGCCTTGAGGAGCCAGCAGGAATGGGGATTGAGTATATAAATTTGCTTAACTCCAGTTCATAGAGAAACATTAACATTTAATACTTGCAGTGTGGGGGGAAACCCCACTGCACATGTACTTTTTTTTTGTCTGGAGAAGGGCTTTAAAAGTAGTGTTAGTATATTGCCAATACTATCTTGACTGACATTCTTTGACAGTAAATACATTCTGTAACTATATAATAAATCTGTGGTTTTTTTCTTCATTTTTAAAACTAAGACCTTGAATAAACACTGAAGAACAGAAGAGTGGAAGTGTCACACATTCTTACCAATCAAATACTTAATTTTAGTTTGAGTCTAAATGGCTACTATAGTAACACAGCTGCCTTTTCATTGCTTAGTGCCTTAGAATTACAGTTACCTTGCCTGATAAAGTACGATAAAGGTCATTGTTCATAAAATAAATGTTCCTGGTACCTACTATACCATAAAAGACTTGTTAATGCAGTTATTTTGTACCATACTGTATAAAATATGTTTTAATTTAATATTTCATCATTGTAGCTGACCGCTGGGCTTCATTTTTACCATAAAACACAAGCTATGATGAAAGAATGTACATTTTATAATATAGTAGCATTTTAGTATATCCATGGTCAGGTCCACGGGTAAGCAGATAATGCTGCAGCAGCTGGTGCACCAATGGGGAAGGATGCAATCAGTTCCAGGTGACACAAAGCCCCTGTGCAGGAACTTCCTGTAATAAAGACCTATCACTGCTGCTCTCTTTCTTTATGCAATGTAACTTGTTTTGTACCCAACCACTGTTATATTCTGCAGGTTGCCTGTAGTGGGGGGTGGGGGGGCTGCTGGGTTCCACCCACAGCTCTGTTCTCAACTATGTGCAGCCCAGTGATAATGTCCTTGCTACTTTTACATGGTCTGGGCTTGCAAAGGCATGTGTTGCATTCAAGGTGCATTTATATCTTTTATGACTATTGAGGAATACATTTTTGCCTGGAGTTCAGCTCTAGGAATGGAAGTGATATCAGTGAAATGGAAATCAGGTGGGAGAAGTTTACTCTCAAGAAGCTGCAGAGGAAATGAAAAGAATAATGCTCATCCACGAGAGAGAAAGCTGTGAGATGCTGGATTCCTTAAAGGTGTTTTCAGTTAGGTCTTTAAGTATATGTGAAGTCAGATAATGGATATCACGCTATGATACTGAATCACCTATTCTGAAATAATAAAGCATTTTTTTCCTAAAAGATGCATCCATTACTTTTAATTTCTACTTTTATTCAGCACTCACGTGACCTCAGCTGTTCTTATCATCTCTCTTTCCAACTGCTTAGTTAGAGGGCAGGCAGAGGTATAGGTATAGGACGACCTGTCAATCAAGCTGGATTGGACAGGGGGGCATGTCAGTCAGACTCAGCATGGAGCTGCAGGCACATCCTGTGTCAGCATGACATCTTGTAGCTCAAACTAGAACACTGACCATGCTAGCATGGATCCACATCCATTCTTAGCACAGTCAGAATGAGCTAGGAAGCAAAGGGGACTAGCAGAATCAGTATTTTTTTGCTGAAAATGAATGTTGCTTAAAAAGAAAACACACACACAAGATTTATTATTGACAGAGGAATGCACCTAATGCATATGAGTACTAAGGTTTATACTTGAAGCAGTGTAGAGGGAATGATTATCCTTAGACAGCTTTCCGATACACAGTGGCTAAAGGCTGGTTCTTTGCTCAAGTAAGGACTTGGGTGTGCAAGAAGGAAAGCACCAAAAGCAGAACATATAAGGTCTATATTTAATTGTATCAAGATTGATTGTATGTCTTGCCTCTTTAAAAGCCAACAGGGTTTTAAAGGGGTCCCCTTCATTAGGGCTAGAAGTAACACATAACACATTGTGACCAGTATATATCATTGACCAGTGTGTAAGTGGTAAAGGATAAATGGGTAAAGTAAATATGTTGGCATTTTATTATATTTTTTCAAACTAAGCAACAGCATATAGGGATATACTTTACAGAATTAGGAAGTCTAGTACAGATAGAAAATATGGGAAGATGATACAAAAAATATAGCTATACAATTATCTAAAAAGTCATTCAAAAGACATAATATAAAAAGTAACATCTGGATCAAATTAAAAAATAACAGTAGTACTAAAAATCATGTACATATTGTGCTGCCACAGCCACTTTCATTTTTGCTATTTCTGTTACACTACATATGCATTCCATTGCATATTATTTTGTTATGCTGTATTCCCAGCAACTAGTGGTAGATTAGCATTCCGACAGCTTAATCTCTGTATACTATTTCACCCCTTCTGTTTTCTGTATATTGGTACAATCTTCTACTAGATCCCCCCAGCCTCTCTTCCCTACTTCCTTTCTGGCTTCACCCTCACTGAGATAAGAGGGTTTTGTGTAACCCGTTCAAGGCTAAGATAGGAATGTATTTTCCACTCTAAGGATGACAAAGAATCACATCTTTGGATTCTACTCTGAGTCTTCTTATCGAGTTGGACCCTGTCTGCGGATTCCATCAAGTCAGTAGGATTTCATACTATCCGTACAGATGAGTCTCAGGAAAGTGTGTGCAAACACATAAATCGGTGGTTAAAGCAGAACACATATATAAGATCTACAGATAAATACAATAAAACACTTGGAGTAAGGTCTTCAGATGGGGTGGCCATCAGTAATAATCAAAAGGCTGCATGCACACAGTATTTTCAAACAGCCATGGCCAGTAGCAGCAGCTGTCAGGTTTGTACTCTGTACAATTCAATGGCTGACACTATCAGTATTCACCTGTAAGGCTTCATTAAGGCGGGTGAAATAATTTGCTGTGTTCAGAGGCAGCTAAGCTAATTTTGTGTTTGGCCAGAAACTCCACAGAAAATAGCATCTCTGGACGCAAAATGTCTGCGTCCAGGGTCAGAAGCACTATTTACATGTAACCGCTCAGGTAAGTGGTGGCAACAGCCATTGATATGTTCAGAATACAAATCTGACAGCTGCTGCTGCTGGCAATGGCTGCTTCCACATACTGTGTACATGCAGTGTCTAACTCCACAGGGAAGAATCACTGGATGTTGAGGGTGGCCACTCATGTGTATAAGGCCTAACAGCTCATTCAAAATGCAAAGAGAGCCTCTGACCAACTGTGCACTGGATGTACATTTTGCATCCAGGGAGGGTGTTTCTGTAAAGTTTCTGGCCCACACAAACTGACCACAGCTAATCGGCCAGTTTGTATATAGCCATAGCACAGAATGCAGCTACCTCCAGAGGCAGCATTCAGCCACTTCTGAAGGCAGCAAACTATTCACCCCAGATCGCCTGTCAGAATATTGCCGCGGCCATTTTATGTCCTTAAGATGGAAACTTAAAAGATGGAGAAGGACTGTACAATTCATTAGAAGTGAACCCATCTTTGCACCCATGCATAGGCTGCAATAGCTCTCATATTCAAAGGAGAAACCGTCTGAGCACACAACTCCACACAATAACAATGTAGAAATGTGAATATGGGCACAGGAACTGACCCATGCTAATTAATAAAATACATTTAATGTTACAACACACATTTTAGGCCTGAAAAACACTTAAAATCCCGATTCTATATACTTTTGAGAGCAGAGAACCTGTAGAATAAAAAGATGGTATTTGCAAATTGTTATGTTGCATGATATCTGCACAACCATTTATTAAACCTATATTTTCAGGACCGAATACACTAAAATGAATTTTAGTGTACAAAAACAGCATATAATTCACATTATTTGTAAAGTTTGAAGGACAAGACTGTGTTGAGTTAAAAAGATACCAAATATGTCAAGCCTAAATAATTGTATGTAGAATGTCTAAGAAAAAGCAAAAAACTACGATAAAATAGGCAACTCTTTTAAAACCTTTAAAGCTCATCAGTTTCTAACTAACTGCAAATGATGGCCTGGCCTTAGAATGTTTCCTTTTCTCTAACACGTACAGCAATACCTAATATGGTTTTACCTGATCACGTTTTCACTTTACTTTATTACTTTCACAAGGGAGCTGAGAAACCTCTATGTGATAGGACATTCAGCACTGACAGGTCCTTTTATGACATCAGAATACTCGACAGTACTTGGTCTGGTTACATTTCTGGCTAGAGTTTGACAGCCATCAACCCAGAAGTGCTCAAGGGGGATGCACACTCAGGTTTACAAAAAGTGGGAGGATCAGTGAACGGATGTTCGCCAATCTTTCACTGCTTGCCATCTTTAAGATGCAAGCCTCCTTGGTGTTATTATGTAAAAATACTACACTGAGTAATGCTTGTGGTTAACGCTAATGAGGTTAAATGAGTTCTTCCTAACGCTATTAGACTTACTACATGAAATGATACAAAATAGAAGCAGCAAAGAAGTTCAAAGAAACATAATGGTGGAAAGCACCCAGACCAATACAATCACATTTTGATTTTAAAAAGCAGTTAAACGATTGATTGTGATTGGTTGATGTGAGTTTCCACAATACTGCCTTACAGAAAAACGTATCTACATTTTGGGCTCAATTTGCTAAATATATACCTATGCACTTGACTTATCAAAACTGATATGTTACTTATTTTAAATACAAAATCTTGCACCAGCAATGCAATTATTGGAATAGTAATATAATGCATCCTATGTGTGCCATAGACAAAATGACCTACAAGTACTGTATGTTTCAGTTTTAATACCCCAAATAACCAGTGATGTACAGATCAAATTAACAGTTCCTACTTTTACCACTACTAATTCCTAACAAGGCGCCTTTACTACATACCGAAATGCAACATGAGAAAACCCTGTGCTGGCTAGATGCTAACTGTGTCCATTTAAAACCATTATCCATATGTTTATTCAAACCTATATAGAATTTCTCTCTTCTGTTGTCCTAATATTTTTCCCAAGAAATCCTAATGTATAAATAAACCGATCATTACTGAACTAAACCGAACACATATGTTTCCATCATATATTATTCATACTGCCCCAAAGCAAAACAACTTACCAGCTGGCAAAATGTATTGTTGGGGTAGAAAAATATCTTTATAGCAAACCTCAATGAGTAATATCATAAATCATGGAAAAGTGACAATAATAGCACAAGATCATAGGAAATAGGAAGAGCAGGTGGCACATATGATTGTAAATGTTGGGTAAAACTAACAATAAACTTTAAGCTAGTAATCTGTTTGCTTTGATTTAGAGCAAAATGATGCGTTATGAAAGTAAATATTTATCTGTATTATATTATACACAGATGGCTCATACAATAGCTTCAAAATACAGGCATGTTTCATAAAGACAGAATCTATAGGTATAGCTAGGAGAGAGAGAGAGAGAGAGAGAGAGAGAGAGAGAGAGATATGGATAGATAGATCAAGTGACCATTGATTGAAAAGTTACCATACTAGTATAAAAACTTACAAAAATCATATACATACCAGAAACACAATGTCCTAGTTGCCCAGTGTAATCAGTATTACTTTTTAATCAGCAGAAGCCCTTCCTCAGGTTTTATCTCAGTGCAATCTAAAAAGGGTCATTCAGCACCATAAAACAGACTCTTATCTTGGACTGTCTTCCGTTAGCTAACGTGCATTTTACCATAAAGTAGTGCACAGTGTAAAGTCCTGCATCCTTAGATGTTGGTATCCTAATAGTGTTCTCAGGCTTTGGCCTTTAAAGTTGGCTGCACAAGGTTGCTAGAGACAGAAAAATAGAAAAAAGAAAAAAAAAAAGGTTTCCAGTGTTAATTCCACATAAAACAATAGAAGCACATAGATAATGGGTGAGTGCCAATGACACCCTGGACTGTGGTCCAACACAGAAGAAGGTGGGTGAGATCTCTCCACTTGACCACACTGAAGATTGCAGCACCATCAAATGCAATCACACTCAGCTGTCTGTAGTGCCTCATTGGAATGGGCTCTGGGGTGGCAAGAACAGGTAGAAAATGCTGGGTATATCGCAGTCCATGGCTTGTTCCTCATGAAATGAGGAGTCTCTCATTGCTACTTGCATACAGACAGGGCTCTAAGCAGTCTGGCTCATGGTGTGCTCCCTCCCCTGTGACTGCCGGCACTTATTCTCCCTTTGCAGGCTCTCTTGCTCCGTTCTCTGTGGTGTAGATGAATCAGGGAGAAATCAGCAAACAAAGAACCTGGTGAAATAAGCTGCGATCGGGCTCGCCTTTGCAGCGCAGACAGCAGCGTGCATTCCAGCACCTTGGACAGCTCCTGCAAGTCAGGCCCATTGGAAGCGTGGGGAGAAGAAAGCAGCCACACAATCCAAAGGCAGCAGCATCATCATCATCATCATTTTCAGCCAAGGCATCCTCCACTGTGTCTCATCTGGCTGCTGCCGGAATCAAGCTCCAACTAAAGCGAGCTGAGCCTTACAAAGAGCAGGCAGTGATTTGGCTCATGCCAGTGTAGAAGCAGGAACAAAGACTGCAGTGCTAATTGACTCTTAGCCCATGGTGCTTGGCGAGCAGATGAGCTGTCCCCGGTGCTGAAGGTGCCTGTGTGGAAGCTAGAGGCACAGCTGCTCTCCCGGACATGGCTCTCTCTTCCTCATTGTACGGCAGGGAAATGCAATGCAATTCAGCTGACGTCTATCAGGTTGGGGTAAAGATAGGCGGAGCACAATAACCTCGTCAAAACAACCCCCCGCCACCTGCTCCCACCGCACAAATACAGAAGCTGCCTGAATTATCCCACAAGACTAAAGACAGAAAGCAGCTCAGGGCAGGCGCTGATTTCATGGTGCCAGCAGACATCCAGCCACCACTTTTCATCCCAAGTGCTTTCTATTATGGTTTTGTAAGAGTTACATGTGTCTTGTGTTTGAATCAGAAAAAATAGGCACATAATGGTTCAGAAACAAAACCGGCAAACTTTTGTTCTTTGTGAAGAAGCATATTATACGCCTAAAGTGATATGAAAAACTTGCCCTTGCAGTGGTGCTGCATACATACTGTAGTATTAAAGTGACAATGAAAGTAAAAAAAATCCCCCCCCCCCAATGCTGGTGTATGCAATTACCTTAAATGATGCCTCTTGATCCGGTCATCTTCTTTTTTACTGTGGTTTTTGGTAGTCCCTCCAGCGCTGGTGCCGGTCTCTGATCCAGTTTCTGTGTCTTCTGTATCCCACTGTCTGTGCGGGTACACTCTCCTCGTCTTCCGACCGAAGATCTGTACTGTGCATGCGCCCGCCTAATCATCCTTTGCGGCAGTGGCATCACAAGGGGGGTGCGGCCCACACCCGGGTGTCGCCATTGCAGGGGTGACACCATTTTGGTGTCACCCCTCTCTAAAAAGTTGAGCACTCAGTCATGGACCCGAGAGCCTGACAATGTCAGGAGAGAGGAGGGGACCCGGCGGCATACCTCATCCCGCCGGGTGAACGTCCCCTCCTCTCTGCCGGCGTCCATCATCAAGATAGCCGCCGGCAGGCATCAATTAGATGGTCGCGCATGCTTTGCGGCTGCTCGGAATCTTCCGATCTTCGGATGGGAGTGAGTGGCGGTGACACAGTTAAGTTTAAACTTGTTTGGCAACTTTTTCTTTTTTTAATGTTTTTGCATCTATCTAGTGCTTGTTAGCAGTAGATATATGCAGACATCTGCAAGGGTTTCAATACCCTTTAAGCTCTCTCATTATTGAACTTTTTCTCAATAATGAATCTAGATCAAACAAATATACATTGCCCAGTAACATATTTCTTTAAAGAAACGAGAATGAACCCTGGCAGAGTTACCTGCTTGTTTTTCTCTAGGGGTATAAATAAAGAAGAAATACTCACCTGATCCTCAGTCCTGCAGCAGTGACCTCTCTCCCACTCTGCTCCGGTTGTGGTATGTCCCTCGATGCGTCAGACGTGATGACTTCACGGGTCCTTCGACCACTAGAGCTCTGGGTAGAAGAGGCTGCGGGGACCAGTCTAGCAGCCAGGTGGGAGCGAGGATCGGATGAGTATTTCTTCTTTATTAGAGCCCCTATATAAAAACAAGCACTTAACCCATGCAATGCGCGGGTAGCCCAATGGCAAAGATTCTTTTTTATGAAACCTGGAGTTCTTCTTTACATTTTTGTCCAAACACTTTCAGTCATCACGTTTCTGAACAGCTTTCTTCAACTCTCTCAGCTCGGCTGTCTATACTATGGTAGATGAGAGAGCAGGGAGGAAGGAGGAGAGGGGAGTGGGGGGGTAGATGTCTTGTTTGCTGTAACTGTGTGTTTGTGGAGACACACAGCTTACTGGCACAAACAAGGGCGGCTCATAGGACCCTGCAAGGGAAAGGAGACGGCCTAAAACAGGCTACCTGGGCCAGTGCTCAGGGGGCCAGCTGATTCTGCAGGAAGCTAGAACTTTTAAACCATGTCAGATTTAGGTTTGATGAAAGTGCCACAAAATAGTTCATTATAACAAAGTTCAATACTTCAGTCCTGAATAATATAATCCCTCTTGAGTGTTTCTTCCTTTACCAATAGAAAAATGTCACCAGCACACCAGAAGTTGAAAAAGCAAAATATTTGATTGAAAATAGCTGTATCTCATTGGCCAATGAGATACAGCTATTGGCAATCAAATATTTTTTTCAACTTATGGTGTGCTGGTGACATTTTTCTATTGTTCATGCGTGGCGGGGTCCATCCGCAGTCATTTCGAGCACCCATCTTCATCAAGTGGGAATCCCAGTAAGGAGTGTGGTATGGTTCCTGTTTCTGTTTCTTCCTTTACCAACGCCTTATTTCCTTTGTGTTACAAAATACTCCATACAAAGCTGAACTAGCAATCACCTTGTTTGATGAATCTTATCTTTATTTAGATTTGGTCATAACACAATCAATATATGATGTAGATTTAACCCTTAAATAATAATCTTCACGGTGGTCTGGGCTGAACAGCTCAAAATCATTTATATGTACTGTACAATTCCCCCTTGTTTTTAAATGTGTTTCTGTAAAGCTGGCCACACACCTAAAGATTTTCGATCGGAAATTTTTGTTGCTGCCAAGAACCCTCTTTCAATTCTAGCTCAAATAGCCCATCAAGCACAGACCAATGTCAATTTCAATAATCGTTTGTAATCAACACTAACTCACCGAATTTTGTCGATCGTCAGAACGGATTTTCGTTTGCGCATGTGCAGTGTTCTTCCAGCAATGTTTTCCGTATGAAAACACCACTAGATCATCGATTGTTGTTCAATGCGTAAAAGTTTTCCAGCCTCCCCCTTCGGGAAAAATTGAGCGGGATAAAAGCAAAAAAAAAAATCGTTGGTGCCCCATCAACTGTTCGATTATCGTTCCAAAGACCATTCATGGAAGATTTCCGTATGAAAATCGAAGAGTGTAGGGGCACATTTATTTTTGTAATTTGTAATACGAGATAATAGATTTTATTATATAAAAGACATTGGTTTTATTGATATAATAATATCGTACAAGCAGAGCTAAATGTACAGCGTGGAGCCGCTGCTCATTTTTATACAAGTGATCTGATCAGATCACTTGTGTCAATCAAGCAAAGCGATCGTGTCCATCCGCACCCCCCGCCGTGGTTTTCCGCTCTTCTGGGGGACCCGGGGACACGGCACAACTGCTCAGCCATAGAGAGTGTAGAGCAGATGAAGAACGTCCGTTCTTTGCTCTGCACTGTGTGATCAGTGAGACCGGAGCACTGTAATCACAGCGCCACCTGTCTCAGCTGTCAGGAACTGCACAGAACATCTGTTCTGTGTTGGAGGGCAGGTTCCATAAAGAGCACCTGTAACTTCCAAATTATCGCATGGGGGGTTGCAAGCCCCTATGTGATATGAATAAAAGTAAGTGGAAAAAAAGTAAAAAATAATAAAAGATATAAACTTTTTAAAAATAAAAGTGGACTTCCGGTTCCGGCGCCTGATGAGTTAACTGCATCCCCGTTCGTTCCGTCCCGCCACACAACAGAAAAAGCCTCTTAACCCCCCTTTCACATGATTCCTTACTGCCGACCGGATCACTCACCAGCGCTGCCTGCCATGGACAAATTTGTCTATTAAAACCAACCCTGCTGACCCAGCCATCTGCATGCAAGTAAACGCACGTGTAGGACATTGTGCATGTGCATTGAGTGCTGCCGCCATTCCATTCTGGTAGCCAGGCAGCAGAACTCTCTTACACACACATAATGTGCATTAAATGGTAAGTTCACTTTCCCAGGTAATATGGGAAAATAGAATTATCCGATGAAATCTAGCCCCGTCTCTCCCAACTCCCCCCCCCCCCCCACCTTAAATCCTTTCTCAGGCAAAGCACGAACAGTCCCTCCCCTCCGCCAGTACGGGTGCACTATCTGTACCCGCGCGGATTGCCGCACGGTCCGGATTCGTCAAAGTGTGAACCGATCGCGCTGTGGGTGCCATTATTTTCTAATGGCACCCCAGTCGACAAATGCCGAATGGGCCGGTGTGCGCACGCGCACACTGCCCGTTCAGCATTGCGGTCATCGGAAGAATGACCGCAGGCTTGCGATGATCGAGAGTGCGATCTGCCTGTCCAAGATAGGCAGATCGTACTTTTTTTTAATCCCTGTACAACCATCGCAAGACTAACGTCTTGCGATGGTTGTAGAGTGTATGGCCACCTTAAATCTGACATAATATTTATTTGAGACGATCAGCTGCACGGAGCTCTTTATTAGAGGTTGGATAGCACTTTGACAATACAAACATTGTAACTTTGCCTATATTGAATCAATGATAATGATGCAATGTAAGCATACATAAGTAAACGCTATTTGTACACATTAAACTCTCTTTCTTTGACTTTTGAGCAGTTGCTAAGCATCTCTGAATAGAAAGTGCACATGTCTCTAAGTGGTTTTCTTTCTCTCATTACATCAAAAGCACACAAGGAGTGAGGCTCTTTAGTTAACTGTAACTTAATTGGATCCTTTTTCTCAATAGAAAGCAAATGTTGATGTGTTTTAGGGAGCCTGCCTCCATTTATAAGGCTTCTTAGACGTGGGCTTACTCAAGTCCTCTCTCACAAATCACAAACAAAAGTCTAATAAATAGGATAAACTCTTGTCACCTATGCCTCCTGTTCTTGCAAGTATATAAGACATGATCTTTGAAAATCTCAATAAATAAGTTGTCCCATAACCCACTAAAAAGGTATCTATGATTTAAAAATAAATATGTATTTCTATATTGAGTTTCCAAAAGTTTTATCCCGCTCCTAATAACCATATTGATCTTGAGTTTGTACACTTACTTATTGAAGATGCCCATAGGATGTACTGGCACAATTTCACTCAGCCCTGTGAATGTGCACTTCCTTGTGTCACAACCCGCAGAGCCTGCCTTTCAAACTACAACTCAATGTCTGAGCAATGTAAAATTATCATTGCTTCCTGGAAGCAATGCATGGTGGGATATATGGTCTTGGGAAATTGAGATTGCAACATATCAAGCCGCAGTGAAAGAGACACAAAGCATACAGGGAATCCAGTAAGTTGTTGAAACTGATGGGCAGACAGAAGGCAACACTCACTATATAAAAGGGATTTTTATTAAAAACAACTCTAGTATGTATTCATATTGCAATGCGGATGCTATAACTGGATAGTGTACGTTGGGACTTTAGATCTCTTTTAAAGGAATTTGTGCTAAGGGAAATTTGTAAGCGACCATTGCTGACCTTCTAAAAAAACGAGTTACCTGGCTGTCTCTAGTGTGATTACTTTTTGAGTCAATGATCTGGAACACATATGCTGAATAAAAAGTAACAGTGATGTCAGAATTCTTGATTTGCATACTTGTTCCAGATCAGTGACTCAGATAGTATTGAAGCCATTGCATCAACATGACAAATATAGCATTTTCATGTAGGAAGATTGGTAAGGAAGAGTGCAGTACCCATGGCAACCAGTCAGCTCTTTGAAATCGATTTATTTACTGAATAAGGCTAGGGGGAGAGCATAATATTGCTATGTAGCCGGATCATGGAACATTGCTTCATAAATATGCTATTAGGGCATAGTGAGTGTTCAGCTTCTGTTGCCCTTAAACTGATTGTGTGAATCAGCCCAGAAGCTTTAGCAAACCCTGTTTTATTTTAATTAAGATATTGCTCTCATTGTTAAATGCTCTTAGCAATTGGGGCACTATACAAAATGAAAAAAACGGTACATGCAGCTGAAAGCAGCTGTGCATTACATGAGGGATTATCGCTTACCATTTTTCTACCACTAAATGGGCTGGAGACAAAACACACACATATGTTTCTTTTTGAGGCAACAAAAATTATAATAAAGTTTATATATAAAGCTATAATAATTTTATGATATTGGGTAAAGCATGCAAATCAATCCTTTTTTGCTTCTGGGGCCAACTATACATCCATAACTGATGGTATATAGTACATAGAAACTCGAAGGTGACCAAACCTTTCAACATTTCAAGCATTTTAAATTCCAATGTATTTTTAATCAGTTAGAGTTGACAATTCATTAAATAAATAAAATTACACTAAACTCGGGAGTTAAATCTTAAAAATGCATTCAAGTGCCTTAACCATTAACAAAAATGTATCTTATTTGTGTATCATTGAGCTGTAGATCCTCAAATCATCTCTGAATGTGTGTATGGTAAAGTAGCCACCGCTCCAAGCTCGCTCCCATGATGGACTACAGTCTCAATACAAATGAGTAAACCAAACGTGAGATTGTAGTCCATCACATGAGCACGCTTGGAGCGGTAATTATTTTATAACACACACAGGGACCATAGGGAACAAAAATAGCCACCCTCCAGGAGGAAAGACAGTGTCAGCACAAGTTCAGAGATGATTTGAGGATCTACAGCTGAGTGATACACAAATAAGATATATATTGGTAATAGTTAAGATACTTGAATGTGTTTTTCTGATTTAACTGCTGAGTTTAGTGTCACTTTAATTATGATTCTTGCTATTGGTTTTGCTATTTCATCAAGAGTACCTGTGCATAGAGACTAAAGTAAGCTTTTTTTATGCTCCCTCTACCATGTCACATCTCTCTAGCAATCACTAGATAGCATCTAAGAACACTCTGGGGTCTATTCACTAAGCTGCCGTAGGCACCCGAGTGAATAACTGACCTAAAGCGAAGTGGATCGGCTAAGCCAAACCTCCGGCAGGCTACTCGCTGCTGTTCGGTCTATTCTTATAGATTCCGAACAGCAGTTCGGCTCGGCTGTTCTGCTCGCTCCCTCTGTGGGACCGAGCAGAACGGAAAAATAGTTTAAAAAGTAGAAAAAAATTAATAGAAAATGATTGGGCGGAGCTAGCAATGACAGCTAGCTCCGCCCAACCGTTTTCTATTGGCCAAATATTGTCAGAATAGAAACATTACTATTGGCTATTTCAATTTGCAATAGCCAATCGTAAACTAGCATTGTACCCGCCCTCTGCTGATGGACCTGATGGGGAACTGCAGCAGAGGGCGGGTACAATGCTAGTTTACTATTGGCTATTGCAAATGAATAGCCCGTACAGCACCCCTTTGGTTCTACTGAACCGAAGGGGTCCTGGGGCCGAGGCTAGCCGAAGGATCGGCCGAAGCTACGGCCAGATCCTTCGGCAGCTTCGTGAATAGACCCCAAAGTTACACGACCGTAGCTATAATGCAACCCCCAACAGCCAAAAAAAGCCATCTGATTGGCCAGAGAACACTCACATGTCTGAACTAGCGTTGTTTTGAATGAAATTCCAACAGATCCAAATTATCTTTAAACTTGCATATGGATTAGTTTGGATTCGCACTTGTTAGAAATAGAAAGTTCAGATACATACGAATAATCCTAATTTAAAGAAATTTGTACAAATATCCATTCGGAAGGAAACTAAATGTACAGGTCTAGTTGAATTGAAATATTTACAGCAACAATAACAGCCTTTATGCACAGGTACTGTTATATGGGATAGCCTGGGGAAGGAAAGGAGACAAGGGTCACTTTAAGAGGGGCCTCAGAAAGATTAGTATCCACTACATTTGTCATTGGGAAAAGCACAACATAAAATAAGATAAGTATTTAAGCAGAATAGTTAGGACCAGGTCAAATGGGCACTGTAACCTTTCTTATTGCAAAGTGTCTGGGCTGCCCATAGCAGCCAATCCATTTTAGCAATAACAAATATAAGAAAATGATGGGAAATGATGCATTTTCCTTTTACAACAGTGTTGGAAAACATCCCAATAATTTCAAAGGGGGCCAAATTATAACAATATATGGCGCCAAGCCTAATGGATATCGGTTATTTCAGCAATCCACGGAGAAAATGGGATCCACAAGCACATTATTTGCATTAAAATCCAAGTTGTTTTTGGTCATTAGCAGTAAAAAATATAAATATTTGTGCAGCAATCTTGCCTTCAGTGTATTACGCTCTACTTCCTAGGACTCAAAATATGTCCCTCATGCTGGCTGGTTCATGGCTTGGCAAAGACGGCCATCTGTTATAATGAGTTATTTAATCAAACACGTATAATTGACAGCAGGCCATTCCAAAGAGATTTTTTTTGTGTGTGTGTTCATAGAAGTCTGTTAAGCGTGACTGGCTAACTTGTAACATGGCAGTACACTACGGTGTGCCTTAATCTTTCACGGTGTATTAACATCTTTGGCACTTTACTCACTTAAACATTGGAAATGAATATGTTTGATTTTATTGGAGTGTGTTTCTTTCACATTTTTGGCAGTTTTATGCTGTGTCTGTGTTGGGAACATTGCAACACTCCGAGAACAGCTCCACAGCCTGCTGTCTGTAACTCATGAACACGATTGTTAATCTTTGAGGTAGATCATTTGCTCAAATTTCTAGGGTTAGATCAATTGGAAAGACTCTGTTTATGTAAATGAGCATATATTTCTGCACATTGTTTTTTTCAGATATCTGCAGTGTTGTTTAGGAGAAGTTTCTCATATACAAATCCAATATGTTAAACCTGAAGTGTAATGTACGCATATCATACCTTCCCTTATTCCCCCTCCCCCAGTTAACATGCAATTAACATTTTTCAATCAAATCATTTTATTTTTCAAGAAATGCCTGTCTTGAAACTAACAGGGCTATTCACTAAGGCCAGGTTCTCACCCGGGCAATCTGTGACTGTGTGGCAATCGTGCACAAAACCACGCAGTCACTGTGTCGCACACCACTGCTGATCGCGCCAGTTGTGACATTAATTTCTGATGGCACCCCAATTGCGCCAGGCAGATTGCACGGTTTCCCGAATGTTTAATTAATTTTATGAGATCCAATTTTACCTTATTTATCCACAATGTTCTGTATGTCTAATACATTTTTATATAATTTTTACATAAGCAATGGTTGTATCTATCTCTCCATAAACCCTTTTTCTCCTCTTTAAACGTCATAGCTTTCTGTCTCTGATCTTTTTGTGCCTGCTTCTCCCTGCTGGCCACTGGGTGCTGCAGATTTCTTCTGTGCAGTCTACTGATTAGTTGCAGGCACATCTAAAGGGATGCCGGGGATGTGTTCTTTCACATAATGCTCTGGAAAAATTGACTGATGGCAGAGAAAGCTAATAGCTGTGAGAGGGGGGCCAACAACAGTAGGGATCAGACGGAGAAGTCATGCAAATTTGCAGGGAATTGAGAGTCATCGGTTTCAACACAGGAGAGGGCTTGTTACAAGTGTGGGAAAAAAAGTAGGGCTGGAGTGCAGCTTTAAATAAGTACCACACAATAAATAAGTGATATCAGCACACCGCTATATAGTTTTTTCTGTGTGTTTACTTAACCAGTTGCCGTCCGCCCGTTGTAAAAAAACGGACGGACGGCACTGCAGCATTGGCGGAAGAAGAACTCTAGGAAACAATTGTATTAACTCTTGCAGTGGGGCTACCCCCTGCACTGCAAGGGCTAAGTGCTCATTTTATTCTAGGTTCAAAAATAACAAAGTTTTACCCACCTTAACCACTTCAAGACCAGATGTTTATATGTGCGTAAATGTGGAGGTGGGGGACTTCAAAATGTGTGTTTTTTTTAACTTTTTTAATGTTTTTATTAGACATGTGCAAAGACTAAATGAACGAAAACTGAAAATGTTTTCATTAGTTTTCGTCAAATCAAACAAATGTTTATGCTATTTGCTGCCGCCATCCTGGAGGCGGGGCGCATGACGTCACATGACTCCGTGCGTGCATGGCATAGGGTGACATAACACGTCTGTTGGGGGGCACAATTTTCTGTTCTTGCCTCGGTCGCAAAAGGAGCTAGCTACTGCTCTGCAAGTATATAAAACATGATGATTTATGGAACCTGAGACCACTGCAGGTTGGAGAGAGGCTGGAGGGACTAGTCTAAGAAAAACTCGGCTCTATGGTTTGGTTGAGTAAAACTTTTTCTTTTTTTTAAATAATGCCTTAATCTTTCCATGAAGGTCCTTGTTCAGAAATGTCCTGTTTCTGAACAATGGGGTGACAACACTTTGTTCCTATCTCCCAGTAATGCTCTGGCGTTGTCATTGCCCACATAGGCTTCTAATAAATAATAGATGGCCTTTTTAGCACATATTATGCCGGCATAATCAACTGTTGTCACCATCAGAGAACCCGCCTTGAGAAAAGCCATGCACGCATTCAGCATAGAATGTAAAAAAGTAAAAACAAGTATTTACAAAAATAAAAACATACATTGCAATTGTTCACACAGTACTTTAGTCAAGTAGATGTCACTCATTTGGGGTTTACATCTTTTTTAATATAACTGATTTGTAGGATTTGAAGTACTCAGGCACATGCATGTAGCATAAGCACTGACCAGCAAAGATTTTTTTGTTCTTGTTTGAAGTTGAGATTCTATGGTGTGCCGTTCTGCTATGTATTTGAAGTTCCCCTTACTTACTTGGATCAGAGTGTTTCCCAGTAACTTCCATGCTGCAATGATTCAGAGGTCATCAGTTCAGTGAGGGATTTCCACAGTGAGAATTTATGTTGAAAAAAAAATGTTCATATGAAAGCCAGCATGTTACCCTTCAATAGCTCTTTTTGAAAATGTATATGAAATGGGGAGTGAGACTCTCCTAAGGGTTTTTATATCTGGACATCAACCTGTGCCCTTCATATCCTGTTTTTGATCAAAAATGAAAACAGACAAGGGAGAGATACATAATGCAGTGCCAAGGGATATACAGAACTGTTACTGTCTAGGGAAGAAGCTATTTTTTTGTCCACCATAAGCCTACCATATGCAGACATCAGAGAAGCACTGGGGAAAAAGTGTAGCATTGCTGCTTTTTTACTTGATGCATTTTCGTGGTGTATGTTTATGTCGGGCTCATGTAGTTAAAATAAAAGTTCTCTTAACTACCTCCCAGCCGTTGTGTATACACGGCCGGCCGGGAGCTTCTTGGATGTAACTGGGCGTGTATACACGTCCTGTTAACTATTTGAAGGAATTTTTCTTTTTTCTTCTAACCCTTTGAGTGAAATTAAAATCACTGCTCCTTTAACTTTCCTGCGCGCGACCGGGAAATGCCCGTTATTTTAAAACAGGCAGCGATGCTCGTTACTATACAAGCGATCCGCCGGCTATAGAACCGGCGAATCGCTTGTATGAGGTCCTGTAACGCGCGCCTAGGGTTGCCACCCATCCGGTTTTCACCCGGACAGTCCGGTTTTGGTGTCTTGTGTCCGGGTGACTTGCCAGTGGGCACCCGGACACAGAGCACTCAGTGCAGACACCAGCACTTTAAATTTTCTGACAGATGCGGCTACCGAGGTCCTCGCAAGTGTGATCTCAGGCAGCCGCAGCGGTCTGAACCTGGATCTTCCTCTGAGCTATGGGCAGCCTGTGACTGTTTACAGGTGCCCGCAGCTCAGAGGAAGATCCGGGTTTCAGGCCGATGTGGCTGCCCGAGATCACCCTTGCCGAGTACCTCGGCAGCCGCATCTATGATTGCTCCTCCTCCTCCTCATCTGGCTCCCTGACACCGTGCTGCCCGCCTGCTGACTCCTGGTGAGACACCAAAGTCCGCACAGCCCACCTGAGAGTGGCACACAGCCCACCTGAGAGTGGCACACAGCCCACCTGAGACATCAGGGCGTCAACCCAGAACAACATAGTGTATGTAGTTTCATGTTATTTTGTATTGCTGTATAATGTATTGCTGGGATTTGTAGTCCTCAATAGCCAGTCCCCTTACTCCCTCCCCTGGCTGCCTCTCCTCCTATAATCTAAAAAAAAATTGAAAAATTGCTGCATGCGGCACTAGAGTGTTCAGGTTTCACTTGAAGAAAAGGTGGCAACCCTCCGCCAGTAAGTTCTCTATGATATCCAAGGGTGTCTTTTTTAAATAATTTGAGCTGAAGACAATAGTTCTCTATGATATCCAAGGGTGCCCTTTTTAAATCAGATGAGCAGAAGACAATAGTTCTCCATGATGTCCAAGGGTGTCTTTTTTAATTCAGATGAGCAGAAGACAATAGTTCTCTATGATGTCCAAGGGTGCCTTTTTTAAATCAGATGAGCAGAAGACAATAGTTCTCTATGATGTCCAAGGGTGCCTTTTTTAATTCAGATGAGCAGAAGACAATAGTTCTCTATGATGTCCAAGGGTGCCTTTTTTAATTAATGTCAGCAGACGACAATAGTTCTCTATGGCATTCTGGTCTGCTCTATCTATCTCCTGCCTTCCTTTGACAATATTCTTTACAAAATAAAGTACTGTGTACATGCGTGTCTTTTTACCAATGTCTCCTACATTACTGTATGTATTGACAAACAATGGGGAGAGGCATAGTGCAGTATAGTACAGTATGATAGATGATGCTCAACATTTTATAGCATGAGTCTTCCCAGGTGCCAATACCAGCTTTCGTTAGCTATCATATTGTCATAATTTACAAAGTTCCTTTGAAAATACAATAAATTAGATCTAATAATCTAATAATCCAGGTACCGCTGTTCTCCTTTAGAAAATGTCCCTGCAGTCAAGATGTCCTTTTGGCTTTAATAAATGTTGAGTCACTGACCAAGGAGACATATGCAGATCAAGTGATCTTACTTCACTATCTACATGCTTGTTCTGGATCAAATGGTCAGAAAGTATTAATATCACAGAATTAGCCAGGTAAATAGCATTTTTAGAAGATGGTCAGCAATTGAAGTGTCTGTATTTCTCTTATATCAACATATATTTAATGCACTGAAAAAAACATCAGAGCTAAAAGTTCCAGTCTGAACTCAACCATACAGGTCCTATATTTTAGGCACAAAGCTCAAGATTACAGCGATTTCCCTTATCCAGTAACCCTAAACTCTAGGTACTTCCGTGTAATCAATTCTTTGTAAATCACAGACTGATATAATTCCTAACAAAGGTAATTTAGAGGAGACTGTGCCTGACTAAAGCACTTTCATTTTATTCAATATGCCTTGATGTCTCATCTCTTTAATTATTAACGAGCAACATTATGCATACATATTTCTCTTGCTCAGATGTTATATTCCTGTGTTAAATCACAATAGATATTAATCTTGTACCACAGTAACACTACATTTAAAAAGTAACATTTTATGGCAAATGGAGCCTCATTAAGTGGACCTTGCCACATTTTTGTTTCTTTGCAACACTGTATTTACACTTTAAAACAAATTTGCAATATCATGGCTATGAATTTACTAGATAAAATGACTAGTTAGTAATTTTTCGACATAATAGATCATTTTAGGGTCCCTTTACATAACAGGGTTTAGGGCTAAGATAACTCTATTGGGTCCCACAGTGGGGCTTAGCCTGCCAGAGCCCAGGGGAGAAGAGGCTGCCGGGAGCGGTCTAGCAGTCAGGCAAGATCAAGGGTCAGGTGAGTATTTCTTCTTTATTCGAGCCTCTAGAGAACAATTAACCCTTGCAGTGTGGGGGTAGCCCCACTGTAAGGGTTAATTGTTTTCTTAAAACCTGGAGTTCTTCTTTAAAGCTGATGCATTGGATTAGATACTAGTTTCTACATTATGCTGCTATGACTCTCAGAAAGTATACAAAGCCACACAGAGTCTGAGGACTGAATGAAAGAAGACCTGTGACAGTGTTTAGCAATTTAGATTTCGTTTTGTTAATATCACAGCTGTTAACACTCTTAAACATAGTTGCTTGGATTTGGGTTCATGAATAGAGCTGCTTATAAAGTAAAATATGCTCAGCTTATAAACTAAAATATGATTCTCACCTCTTTTAAATCAGGGGTCTCTTTACTTTGTAAAAAAAAAACACAGAGTAAGGTTCTAATGTATCTCTTTAGTTTTTGGCATGTCAAATTATACAAGCTCCATGGATAATTAAATTCACTAAGTGCCTTTCCTTCATTTAATCAGCCACATAACCTGTATAATTCATATGTGTCAGTCACTGGAAGGATGAATTGGCAATCCTGCTAAGTGGCTGAGACATAAGCATTTCTACATCTTCACAATACACGCTACATTACCTGCAAGTCTATTGTACAGTCACTATATGAATAAGTCACAGTCATGCAGACTTCCCTACTAAACAGGTTACCTACAACCATGGGGTTAATTTACTAAAAGAAAATAGGCTGTATACTTTGCAAGGATCTTTTCGCTTTGCAAGCAAATTTTTCCCTTAGTTTAGTGAATGAGGTGAAGCTTTGCTGACTTCCATCATCTAACAATGTGCAAGCAAAAATACTGTTTTTTTCCCTTAAACATGATTGGGTATTTTTTGCTAAATTAATTTCCACCATTTACTAAACTAAAGGGAATATTTCCTTGCAAAATGAACAGCCTATTTGCCTTTAGTAAACCAACCCCTAATACATATAAATGCACTCTATGCCACTATGACACAGTGGGGTCTATTCACTAAGCTGCCGTAAGCAGCCGAGTGAAAGACCGATCTGAATTGAAGTGAGCCGAACACTGTCCGTCTATTCACTTCAGGCTGGTACGGCTGATTTCAGCCGTACATGGGCTGAAATCAGTCGTACATCGGCTTGCTTTGCATTGACAGCTTCCTGTAAAAAAAAAAAAAACTCTCCCGGGCGCTCTGGGAGCCTCCCGCTCCCGGCCGCCCAGGAGAGAAACACTGATGTGTCTTTTTTTTTCTTTCCCATGTTCCCATTGAAAAGCATTGGGACATTACTATTGGCTATTTCAATTTGCAATAGCCAATAGTAAACTAGCATTGTTCCCGCCCTCTGCTGATGGACCTGATGGGGAACTGCAGCAGAGGGCGGGTACAATGCTAGTTTACTATTGTCTATTGCAAATTGAAATAGCCAATAGTAATGTCCCAATGCTTTTCAATGGAAATTTTTTATTTTTTTTCCCTATTCTGACATCGATCATGTCAGAATAAAGAAAAAAAAAGACACATCAGTGTTTCTCTCCTTGGCGGCCGGGAGCAGGAGACTCCCGGGACGCCAGGTAGAGTTAGCTGTTTGGAGATCAGTGTCCCTGGTTAACCAGGGACGCTGATCTCACTGCAAGTGGCCGGAGCCAGCCGTAAGATCACTGTCAGAAGCAGGCTGTCAGCCGGCCTCTCGGCCAGCTTCGGCTTTCAGCGTGGCTCAGCCAAGCCGATGCATATGCGTTCGGCTCGGCTGAGCCGCTCGGCCATGATCGGGAGCTGTACGGGCTGTTGTGAATAGCCCGTACAGCACTCCTTCGGTTCTACTGAACTGAAGGGGTCCTGGGGCCGAAGCTAGCCGAAGGATCGGCCGAAGCTACCGCCAGATCCTTCGGCAGCTTCGTGAATAGACCCCAGTGTATTTAAAAGGTATGGTTACCTGGTACAGTATCTGAGAACATAGGTTATAACGCTCCTCTTGTGAAACTATTTAGCACAGTGCAACTGGAATGAAGGCATGGCAAAAACAAAGCAAGGTGGCCTTTCATGAGTCATTCACACAGTATAAAGCAAACCCAAGGTTATTTACTGTCTAAATATCTAAATGTAAGTGGTTTTTGGTTTGGGGTCAAAGAAAAACTGAGGTTGGAGCTCTCCGAGGAAGTGTATGGTCAGACATTATCAGGATCAGAGTACCAGATCAGTATTAAGTTGGTTACAATGCAATGGAGTCACTGTGGGTCAGTCACGTGTATGAAAAAACATGAACTTTGGAACCATGAAATCAGTGGGATGGGAAGCATGGTTGCAGGGGCCAACTACGGGCCACCTACATTGTGAGACACTCATTATAATTGCCAACTTTGACTGCAAACTCTTTTTAATGCATTTGTTGGATAGGGTAGACGTGCCATTTACCATGGAAGTGAAGGATTTTTAGCTGAAACTACATTTGACACAACTAAAACCTGCAGTATTCTGTTTAACAGCCTTAATGCACCACCTTCGTGGGCTAATAACAGTTAGCCTATTTTAGAAGACTTTTTCTGCAGGTGGGAAATCCAGCATAGCTGAATTTAGAATGTAGCTTCCCATAAGAGACCGCGCTCAACGAAGAGGAAGAATTTCCATTATCATTTATTATAGAGCTGTTTAACTCTAGTAAGTCTTTCATTATGTATTCCTGCAATATGCTGCAGTATGTATATAGCTTAATAGTGTTACCGTAATTAAAATATTCTTTGCGTTAGTGACAGAATCATGTCATGAACTGAAGTGTCAGGATACTCCATGACCATATTTCTTGCTGTCAGGACTGGTGAATGGTTGACTTGTCTGAGGCCAATATATTGTAATGTGACAACAACCAGTTAAGAGTACTGATTGTACGATTTTGAATAGTCAAAATATAAGCAAATAGGATTGATCTTGAAAATAATATTTACGATTTAAAATACATATTAAACCAATTTAGGAAAGGGTTGGATGATTTTTGATTGGTTTCCTGCATCGGTGACAGCATTGTTGGCGCGATAGGAAGTGATGGGAATCTCCCCCATCAGACTTTTGCTATAGATGGGAAATGCAGCATAGCTGAATTTAGAATGTAGCTTC
This sequence comes from Nanorana parkeri, assembly GCF_000935625.1. Lineage (NCBI taxonomy): Eukaryota > Metazoa > Chordata > Amphibia > Anura > Dicroglossidae > Nanorana > Nanorana parkeri. The sequence continues at coordinate 420,921 of NW_017306473.1, forward strand.
CAAAAAAAGACCACGATCAATGAAGAGGAAGCATCAGGGAGACAAGAGCAATAAGGCCTGGTTCACACCTAGGCGGCTTCCTTTTTGGGCGTTTGCACGCGCGGTTTCAGTGTACGGCTATTTGCACATTTATGCGCGTTTGGTACATTTTTATGCATGTCAAATTGCGCGCACATGAAGACACGCGTTTTGACTGGCATCTTAATGATCATTGTGGTCCATGAACAAATGCGTGTACAAACGCGCAACCAAAATGTGCAACATGCTTCTGCCACGCATTTCCTGGCATTTCCATTAAAGTCTATGGGGGAAAAACAAACTTGAAATTGCCAAACAAAAAGCTCATGTACTTTTTCTGCGTTTGGTGTTTTCCTGCGGGCGTTAAGTATAAACAGGGGCCATTGAAAATCATGGGATTTCTTGTGTTGGGCATTAAAAAGCACTTTTCCTACTGCTCAAAAATGCTTAGGTATGAACCAGCCATAAAACAGTTTCGGCAGCAGGGGGGTGGGGGAAGGCTAGAAATTAAACTGACAATAATAGAGAAAGTGAGGGTAAATCTCCCAATGGGGCCACAGACACCAATGAGAACATAAGGTTTTTAACCCTCACAATCTTTTTAATCCATTATAAGCAAAGCAGTAATAGAAAGCACAATCCATACAAATATCCCATGAGACAGTAGAAAGAATTATGACAATTAAAGTGACAGAAAATATGGTGACCAGCATGTGGGCAGAGAAGAGTCTTTGAAAGCTGTTGTTACAGGTGTATGATGACACTTACAAAACTGCTTAATGTGACTTAGAGGGTCATTCACTAAGCTGCTGAAGACAGCCAAGTGAATAACCGAGTCTGAGTGAACTGAGCGGAACGTGGACATCACGGCTGGGTCTGCCCAGTTGTCATTTGTGGGGAAAACTGTCCGCTTCGGCTTTTCACAGCTTTGTGAATAACCCTCATAGTTCAGCATACATCAGAAGACAAACAAAAGGTGCTGGAGTCCAGAAGAACAAAAGAAAGTTTAAATCGTATCTAGGCTCATGGATTACATGCTAGCCAGGGTCCCCAAACACGATCAAAGAGTTGTAGACAGTCCTTATCCATGTAAGTGTTTCTGTAACACAATATAATTTGATCAGTAAGTGTTTACCTGGTTCAGGTTCCCAGGAGTATAGACTTTTTGCATAAAAAGTATATTTTCAGCACTAAAGACCTTTAGTATGATGGGTAACCTGGGTACCCCTTATAAAATGACAATCCATAAAGGGATGAAAAAAGTTAGCCTGTAAGCTACAGTCCTTAAAACAAAGAGGGGAGGATCTAAAGCCCAGTTTATGAAGGATTAGTGGTGTGTACTAAATATACTGTATACAGTAACTATTCTCTAATATTTTTAGAGGCTTTTCTACAACTGCAAATGTAATTATTATGGATAGTCTTCTATACAGGAAAAACAACATTTTTAAATGACCTTTGTGGCATTGTCCAAAATATTTATTTAAAATATAAATAAATCAGTGAAGCATTATTCATTTTGTATTATTCCTCCTCAAACCTCTAACACATTAATAATATCCTGTTAGCTAAGCGTAAGGAAGCCCCGCATTTGTCTCTTCCTGCGATGTCAGACCAGATGAAGAATGTGTTTCTTTATTAATTAGGATTGCCCTGTGCAAACACTTCTCTATTTTGTACATTTTACTGAGGCTTTCTTTACACCATTTTGTCTTGTTAATAGTATGTTTTACTATACTGTGTGAGAATATATTGATATTTATAAACAGCATGACTGTTTTAGAAAAAAAAAAGGAGCCATGAAGGAGAATGCAAAAGTGAAACAAAGAAATTGTGTTAAAGATTTTAAATAGAAACAAGCTGTATTCTATAATGATTCTTTGTGTTCTGTTTGTTTCTAAGTTTAATCTATAGATTCCATTTATCAGAAACAAAGACAATATTTATTCTTTACATTTCTACTCACCTTCTTAATTATATAATCAACATTTTTGCAGTTTGTGGGTATTTTTTTTAAATTGGGGTATTGGGGTAAAGGAAACATATGCTAAGAGAAATGGCAGGAAATACCAATGATACTTGTTTCTGATATTACTAGTTGCCTGGCTGACTTCATTCTAATACTTTCTGAGTAATTGTTGGAACATGTGAGCAAATCAGGAAAATCAGAACCCCAAATCTATATACTTGCTTAGGGTCAGTGATGAGAACAAAACTCCCAAAAAAACAGCATGACAGTCAGGCAATTAGCATTTTCAGAAGACATAGTTTTTTAGTGGGGGTTTCCTTTTAGCATCCAGTTGATGAAGAATCAGTGTATTTTTGCAGTTCCTAGGAGAGGGGTCTGATGTAGATACACCTATGTCATAAAGAATAGTAGAACATGGAGCATGTAGGGACACAACCTTTGGCACTCTAAGCAATGCCCCCCTGCTAGGATCACCTCTTTCATACAGTATATTTTTCTGGTTTACTTGTCCTTACCTGACTTATAATGTCGCAAATATGCTTATATGATATGACTGATTTGTACTGATAATGGGGGAAAATATGTGGCCGATAACAAACATAGTTACATATTTGTTCAGGTTGAAAAAAGACACAGGTCCATTAAGTTCAACCTATGTGAGTGAGTGAGTGAGTGAGTGAGTGAGTGAGTGAGTGAGTGAGTGAGTGAGTGAGTGAGTGTGAGTGAGTGTGAGTTACTAAAAGTATCTGTAGCCTTGTATATTGTGCTCTGTGAGGAAAGCATCTAAGACGGTTCTTGAATGTGTCAGTACTTTCAGATAATACTACTGTTTGGGAAGGGAGTTCCTCAATTTTACAGCTCTTACAGTAAAGAATCTCCTTCACTGGTTTTTTCAGCTTTTATTCATAAGGAAAATCAGCTATTTTGCCACAACTGCATATAGGCACAAGTCTCCTGTGTCTAATGGTAAATCTGGCCTTGGGTATTTTGCAGCTAATACTAAAGGAGATCTAAAGTCACACCATATACCATCATGTTATAATATCAGCATTGTAATAGGAATACATATTTGTTTCTGATAATACAATCAAAACTTATTTAAAAAAATACCTTTTATGTAGTGAGTCCTACCTTCCATCTGCCCATCGTTTTCAACAACGTCCTGAATTCTTGGGCTTTGCATCTCTTTCCATGCTGCTTGATGTGATGAAATCTTGATTTCTTAAGACTACATAGCCCATAATGTATTGCTTCCAGCAAGCAATGATAATGTTAAATTGTTAAGATGTTGAGTTGTAGATCAGAAGGCAGGCTCTGTGAGAGTTGTGGCAGAATGAAGTGTATATTCACAGAGCTGAGTGAAATTGTGTCAGTGCATCGGAAATACATCCTAAATAAGTTTATAACCTATGGAAATTCAGTATAGAAATACTGATTTATTTGTATTTTTGATAATAGATACCCTTTAATGAAATATAGAATTTCTTTCATTTACCAAAAGCATGAGCACCATATGACTTGTGACAACTTAAATAAGTATGGGAGTGTCAGATGCCTGTGTCCCCCACCTTGCACTCTGGTTCCTTCCTCTGAACCCTACATCACTGCTGGACTGCTGGAAGTGATGAAAGGGTTGATGGATTGCGAACCAGGGCACAGTGGAGGACACAGCCATGCAACACTAAAGAAATGCCAAATCTTGATCGGGTCTGGGGGGATTGGGTGGCGGCTAGGGGCCTCACTCTGGAGGGCCCGGGTGGAGAGACCGTGCTCCCGCCTGCATCGCCTGAGGGGTGATCCAGGGGAGTCAGATTGTGGCTTCGAGAGCTGGGGGGGATAAGGGACGTGGTTGATCTGAGTGGAGCTCCTTAGAACACTCCCCCCCTGATAAATATATGTAATTATAGCAGATTACATTGTATTGTGTGTATTCTGTGTAAATGTCATGTTTTCACTTTTGAATTTCCCGCCGGCCCTGTCCTCCGCTGCGTTGCCCGAAAATGAAACTGAAAGCCGAATGCCGGCATCGTCCGGGGCGAACACAGCAGAGGACAACCCGGGCTCGCAGGGAGAAGGTAAGTGACACTTTTGCGCAATCCCGAGTGTGGCTTGGGGTTACCGCTCTTGGTACTGAAGATTAACCCCGAGCCAGACTCAGGAATATCACCAGGGAGGTTAACTGCAGTAGAGAAATGATAAGTCACAAAACATAAGTTTATTTATTTTATTTGGGTCGCTAAAGTCAACATCAGTTCCTTGGTGACAACAGAAAATTGTGATAAATTTAGTGAAAAAATAATCTAAAAATTGTCATTTAAATTGTAATTCACTTTTTGAACTTGGCCCATTGGGTGAATGCAGATTGTTAGCCTCAGTCTGCGGATTACCAACTGTGTACTTATCAGTGTTGACGAACCACAGCTCAAGACAACAGGTATTTATTCTTTTAAGAATTTGGGCCCCCTTCTGTAACAAACAGCCATATTCAATATATATAGCAATAAGGAAAGTGCTATTTCTTAAAGTGTTTCTAAATACAGAAACAAAAATGTAATATATTGCAACTCACCAATCATTAAATGTGGTGGCTGCATTAGTTTTCTTTTTTTAGGCTTTTTTTTTTCTTTATTTTCATCTGGTTTTCTGTCCAGTAACACTTCCTGTCTTAGGATTGGTCCACTCTATGGAGAAGCAATTGAGCACCATTGTCAACCTGTGGATATGTTCAGATTTCGATGGACTTGACTAACAAATTAAAGCCAAATTCCAACTAACACTTTCTTGAGCAGTTAAAGCAACAGGTTTTTTTTTATTGTTCTCTTTTTGGATAAAGGAGTTACATAAATTAATAACATCTGACCATTGTAAGCACCCCTGTCAAGTTTAAATGGTTTGTTTAAAACCTTTAACGTCCACTTTTGGTGGACAGCTTGGCCTGTTAAAGGAAGTTGAACAATAAGAGGCTCTCTGGTTGGGTCACCAGAAATAAAGGAAAAAAGCCTTAAAGATGAAGGCAGCTATAACATATACGAACTGGCAAGCTGCAATATATGATATTTTTTGTTTTGGGTTTATGTATGCTTTAAGTGTAATAACCCAAATGTTGGTTGGTTGCAATTGGCTACTGTACTTAGGAAATGACACTTGTTTTTTAAATTGAGCAAGATTTTACAAGAAAAGAACAGACTCACTGTGGAGATCTTACATGCAGACTGTACACGTTGCGAAAGATAAAGATACCATTTGAGCTCTTGTGCTCACATGTTACGTAAACATCTCCAATGTCATCTTAACATTATACATAGTTTGATGTGGAGTAAAAACAGGGAAAGGGACATACAACCAGGGAAGACAAGGGAAAGAAAAGGTAAGGGGAGCCAAGTACTCAAGACGTGCAGCACATATCTATTCGCAGATTAAGGTTTGATGTGTTGTTCACCGTTGCCAGGACGACCAGGCAGTGTAGAATCGTTTCGTGGAACCATCTTGGAATGACATGACCCTCTCGTATTGGCAGTGTAGGTTCACTATAGCTACAGTTTCGGATATATTTGGTGCAACTAAGCTTTTCCAGTGGCGCACTATGGTCAACCTCCATGCCAGCAGGATGTGAGATACTAGAATCCTATATTGGGGTGGGATGTTTTCAATACCCAACGATAGGATCGCTAGTTCGGGCGAGGGCGGCACTATAAATCCCGTGGTTTGTGAGATCTTCAGGAATACCTGGTGCCAAAAACTCCTCAGGCATCTACAATCCCATAGGATGTGGTGCAAGCTCCCTATTTGTTCACGTTGTCTCCAGCAGTCCGCCGTGGTGGCTGGATACATTTTGCTAAGCTAAAGCGGTGTAAAATACCACTGCAGGGCGATTTTGTGCCCCAGGGTCCATAAGTCTGCACATTTAGTAGCCCTATGGCTGTATGCGAATGCTGCAGTCCATTGCTGGGGTGAAAAAGAAGACTGGAGGTCCCTTTCTCATTATCTTATCGGGCTAGATGTAGTGAACACTAATTTCTTATTTAGGGCTCCAAAGAACAGTGATATCCCTCTAGTTTGTGCGGGGCTGGAGAAGTAGAACTTTCCGGCTGAGCTTGGGATCCTACACTCTTTCAGAAATCGCCAAAGGTGAGCTAATTGGTGGTATAGAAGCATGTCTCCTGTCGGTATGCCAAATTCCTGGCTTAAAGTAAGAAAGGGTTTCAGGTATTCACCATCAAACAGGTCTCGAACCAGCGTCAAGCCCCGTTCTATCCATCTGGACAAAGCACTGAAGGGAAGAAGTATGTGCAGCACCCCAAGTGGAACATCCAGAGACATTCGGGGTTCCACCATCGTGGTTTCACTCATTAACTGTTGCCATGCCACTAGGGAAGCTCAAGTCATGGGCGAGAAGGTGCCTACTAAGTCCTTGGGCAGTGCATGTGCAATCAAATATATATGTGGGCTGTGTTTTGGGATAAACACCGCTTCCACCTCACACCACAATTTGTGTTGGGCTGGCTGTAGACACTTGTTTTTTAAACCACACATTTATACATACTCATAAACACATAAGGTGGAATATTTAAATTAAAAGCCAAGGCTACCGAAATGAAATGATAGCTTCAGGTGTGGGATGAAAATATACCATCAACAATCAAAAGTCTCATGGCCCCTGGTGTACAGTGGCTCAATAACAACTTCCTATTTTTCTATTTAGGTTTTATACTTTTGTTTCTAGGACAGGTTAGAAAATAAAATGAAAGAGGAAAATGCACAGAATAAGCTGGGCCTAGAAGCTAGTGGGGGATACTCTACTCTTTGAGTTGTCTGTAATATTTTATCTAATAGACGCCAGGTGCTACTTCCTTAGATTAACTCTCCGACTCCTTAAATTAGATCCCTGATTATCATATTATGCATGTGACAGAGACAAAATCCATTACCGAGAACTGTAGAAAGGAGTGGAGTTATCTTCTGGGACTTCTAGCATATGCTAAACTAAAATCAGCAACATGCAAATCATTCAATGATGTACAGGCTCTGCCAGGCTATATTATCAGCCACATAACCTATTGGTAGATTCCACATGTCTTCTGTCATACCTTGTATGAGAAAATAGACACTTTGTTTTTATCTACAAGTTGTAAAATCTCTATAATTTACTGTATATTAGTGTGTGTATGTACAGCAGAAGCACACTTTCTAAGTACTATCTATCCTACATGACCTTGCATCAAGTTACATGCCCACTCTGCTAACGTTTGCCACAATTGAGCCAGTAAAGAATAATAACAGTACAAAAATAATCAAGACTCCGTGGTATATGCTTGTAATAATCCTTGAGCCACATGAACAGGTAAATGCTTCAAAATGTTTTTATTAAGGCAATACAATGGCAGTGCACAAATACAGCAGAACATCTAGTAAGGAATGGATACATATAGAGCAAGAGTTTTCTGAAAGCCTGATCACAGTGATTCTATGGTTAGAAATAATCACTACCCACTTCAGTTACCCAACACCCAATAATAAGTTACCCTTCATGTATTCTTTTTTAATGGTAAGAAATTTGCTCTCTCCTCAATTCCATGAGTACAACCCATACTCAGAACCAGCCTAATCAGCAGTGTCTCTTACCATGGAATAATTCTCCAAGAGACCTTTCTTAACTAAACCTATAGGTCTTACAGTGTACACATTCTTATCCTGCTGGACTGAATTATTATAGAACAAAACCCCAAAAGTAAATTATATCATATCGTATACCTTACTAATACATTACTTCAAAATGTTTCATACAGTTCATACATTTCTCTGAGAGCTCCTGGAGATGTTGGCAAAAGCAGTTGATAGAAGCTCAACCATGCTACTAATATCTTTTTTAATATGGTGTAAGTTGTATGTAGCATCTAAGAGCAATAGATCACACAGTATTAAAGCATTGTGCAATCATGTGTGATTAACCATCATTGCATGCTGCTGTAGGACTTTCACCATGGGAAGCCATTTGTTTCATCAATTAATCAGTATTTTAAGTACAAATCTTATATTAGTAGATCTTATATTAAATAACCACAAGGTTTCCTCTGAATGCATTTCAAATCTATGCAAATGAGTTCTACCAGCACACTTTGTACGATGGTCTGATTATTTTACACTTGTAAGAGTAATGTTATTCATTGGCCGGGACCTGCCAGAAGACTCTGGTAGGTGCCAGCCAATAGGAAACTGTTGGGTGGAGCTAGCTGTCACCGATAGCTCCGCCAATTGTTTTGTGTGTTTTTTTCTTTTCTTTAAAATATTTTTTTTAAGTCTCCTATTTATTTACTTTTTAGAACAATTTTTCAACTCTTTCATTCATTTGACTTATTTTCTATTCTGTTCGGTACCTCGGAGGTACTGAGCAGAATAGCCGAGCCAAATGCCGCTCAGCGGCTTACAGCTATGCACTCACTGCCGTTCTGCCCCTATGAGAATAGGGGCGAACGGCAGCGAGTGAGCTGCCGGAGCTTCGGCTCAGCCAATCCACATGTTGGATCGGCTGAGTCGAAGTCCCTCTGCACTTCGGCTCAGTTGAACATGCAGAGCATGTTCGACTGACGGAAGGCAGCCAAAGTTTAGCTGATTTCAGACGATATCAGCCGTACTGAGCCAGAGTGTTCTGAGCACTCCTATATCTAAATAATTACAGTTGGTTTCAGAACTTGTCTTCTATATCAAGTAGTTTAAAGAATGCAGGTGAAACTCGAATAATTAGAATATCGTGCAAAAGTTCATTTATTTCACTAATGCAACTTAAAAGGTGAAACTAATATGAGATAGACTTATTACATGCAAAGCAAGATAGTTCAAGCCGTGATTTGTCATAATTGTGATGATTATGGCTTACAGCTCATAAAAACCCCAAATCCACAATCTCAGAAAATTAGAATATTGTGAAAAGGTGCAATATTCTAGGCTCAAAGTGTGCTACTCTAATCAGCTAATTAAGCCATAACACCTGCAAAGGGTTCCTGAGCCTTTAAATGGTCTCTCAGTCTAGGGTCAGGCTTTTGCAAAATATTCAGTCACTTTTTACACCTTTTGTTTTGATTGACCTAGAATGTATTTAGCTCATTTAAACTTAAAGTTCAGTTCAGCCTAAAAAAAGTCCCTGTGAATGAAAAAAAAAAATCATCATCAATAATAATATCCGCATATGCTTATGTAATATCTTTACTTTGGGACCCATGAGCCTCTGCCTATGCATAAATGCATAGATAAACATACAGACATACTCATGTTACATGAAAAAATATATGTCTGTCAAGCATGAAAAAGTAAAACACAATACGAATGTATGAGTTGTGATATTCATTTCTGCCTCATGTCCTTAATTAACCTGTGTCTAAAGAAAGGGCTTGACATGTTAACAGCACGCATGTTTGGCATTTTAAAAAGATTAGCATCTGATAAAAGAAAATACAATCTGCAGCCCATCTATCCTTGCTCAATATATTATTTTAATGCATTTATTGAATCTGAATATTTTAAAAATGTAAATGGATTTGCTTCTGCAGCCAGCTTTAAATGAGATTTTCTGGATGCTCTCCAAGTCTTTAATCATATTTCTAATGGAAATGTCATGGCGAAGCTTCAGTTGAGATGTAGACCACATGACCTCATGCTTAAAGCTATTTTTATAATGCATTCCACTTTTTTGTTGAGAGCAGCAAATAAAATAGACATTATGATCATAATCACTGCCCTAATACTGTAAAAACAAAAAGAAAACATCAAGTATAGTATAAATGAGTCAGTCAGTGATTTCCTGTGGTTAGACCTGCAAAGGTGTAGCCTGTTCAAGGTGTCTCTTCTCTGAAAAACATACCAGAGTGACTTCTTTTTCAAAGCAGGTGCATCTATCTCTATCCATGTGTGTTAGCTAAATAATTCATATAATGTTTTTTTGCAGACTTTTCATTTTTAGTAACAGTCATAATTGCTTATTAAAAAAAAAACGTTTTCACTTTATAAGGGCGATAAAATGATAATTTTATTCTCCTTTTGGCTCACCACAATTGGCTATTTGAATTTATGGTGGAACTGTGGATTACCCTGTGGAAAGAATGGACATCTAAGTCTCTTTAATGGGCTTTGAAAGAGACGTAAAGCCAAACTTTTTTTTGGCTTTAACAGTGTTAATTTCGTTGACTAATCATTTTCATCATAGTTTTCATCAACAACACTTTCTCGGTGACTAAAACTAAATAAAAACTAAGTTATGACTAAAACAATAACGAAAATATATTGCATTCTAATCAACTAACTTAAACTAGAGTAAAATGTTAGGGATAGATGATTTGGGAAGAGATCCAACCAGAACTAATCTCTTTGGACTTCCAGTTCCAGTTCTATCCTTAGGATGGATTGCTAATAGGTAATATGTGCAATGGCATTACAGCCAATATCGTTTTTCATTTTAACATTTTAGAGTTGCACTTCTGCTTGAAAGAATGAAGAATGTCATATGCAAGTTGTTATATTCAATGCATATCTAATTTCTGGTCCTTTGTTGAAAATATTCAACATTATTGTTTCTTTATAAGATTGGTTTAATCTAAAGAAAAAAACATGTTCTATATCACAACAGTTAAATCAGTGTATGTATTGCATGTTCAAACCTTAATACCATAAGTAATAACAGGTTAACAAATGTTTACTCCAGGAGTATATAATGAGATTGGAAATTCTAGAGACATTCTTAAATTTTGCTTTAACTAAACCCACTAGATTTCAATAGACTAAACTTAATGTAGATTTTGTTATTTACAAATCTTGTGATATTTATTCGACTGAAACTAGACTGAAACCAAAACAATTCAGATGACTAAAATATGACAAAAACTAAATGGCATTTTAAATCGAAAGCCTATGGGGTCTATTCACTAAGCTGCCGTAGGCAGCCCAGTGAATGACCGACCTGAAGCGAAGTGAGCCGAACGCTATTCACTTCAGGCTGGTACGGCTGATTTCAGCCGTATATCGGCTGAAATCAGCCGTACATCGGGTGGCTTCGAGTGGCTTCGGGTCGGCCGAACATGCTCAGCATGTTCAGCCGACCCGAAGTGCAGAAGGAGTTCGACTCAGCCGATCCAACATCAGGAGCGGCTAACCCGAACCTCCGGCAGGCTACTCACTGCTGTTCGGTCTATTCTTACAGATGCCGAACAGCAGTGAGTGAATAGCCGAATGGCTCCGCCCAGCTGTTAGAAGCCAGCCTCGGTTTTCGGCTCGACTGTGCCGCTCGGCCAAGTTCGGGAGCTGTACGGGCTATAGTGAATAGCCTGTACAGCAGCCCTTCGGTTCTACTGAACCGAAGGGGTCCTGGGGCCGAAGCTAGCCGAAGGATCAGCCGAAGCTACGGCTAGATCCTTCACCTGCTTAGTGAATAGACTACAACTACAACTAAATCGCAATTTGGTGTCAAAATTAACACTGGGCTTTATTCTCTTTTGGGTCGCCGAAGTTTATTTATGTACTCCTGTGACCCAAAGTCAGCATATAGTGGGATAATTGACAGTTGGCTCTGCCTCTCTAGAGTCAGAGACAGCTGTGCCCGCCCCCTCACCTGTCTGTCACTCCAATGATCATGGGGGAATAGAGAGAGGTGAGGGGGGAATCCCTGTGGAGCCTGATGACTAACAGTCACTGTTCTCTGCAGGGAGAAGCCATGAGCTGAGTGATCAATGATTTGTTATTGTTCAGCTCTCGGTATATAGAGCCAGCATGTAACAGCTGCAGTTTCCCACACCGGCACTAAGTATTGGGAAGAGTATATTTTACTCTCCCAATGTTTCTCTTTTTAGAGGGAAACACATAAATTAATTCCTAACTCAGCTTACACTTTTAGGCAGCTACAGCAACTTTTCTTTTGAAAAAAATGTTCAAATCATATAAATAAATGGTGATCATTGTAAGCACCCCTTGCACTGTTATATGGCTTGTTTTAATATTGTAAGGACTGTTCTGCCAAAGGGGCCACTGTAGGTTGCCACCTCAGGTGGCATATATAGAGGCACAGTAGGTGGGTGGCACTGTGGCCAAAGTATCCTCAGTACAACTCGACCTTATAAAATCAAAGCCACTGAGTTACTAAACTCCCTGTTTGACAGGTGCAATGGCTGGGCAAAAACTTTTAATCAATGATGCTGAGCCTGTACTCTATGTCACTGTGTTGGCTGCATGTGTGTGCTGGTGTACGCCAACATAGGCAGTGCTACTGCAGGTAACTGGCAGTAATACCTAATATCACGGCCTTGCGTGTGACTGTCACTTTTGCTGGACAGCTTGTACTAGATGTCAGATTAAAAGTAAAAATAAAGGTCTGTGGAATAAAAAAAATGATTTCATATACTAAACACTATAAATACAGGTATTGACATATATACATTGTAATGTTAGGGGAATCCAGCAGGATCGCAGGACACAGGCTTTGCAAATAAAGTAAAGTTTATTAACTGAAATAGCTTCACAGCAGCAACATAACAACACAGGTCATCATCACTGACCAGCTGGCCAACTCAAACAGCAACTCTTCAGTACAACAAAAAAGAACAGTCTCACCGACATGAAGATTTCAGAGCTGCAACCGCAGTTTAAACAGTCCCAGACTTCCAGGGTAACTTTCCCAGTCTACAGATTTCAAGCAAGATTAATGACATTCAAGCTCACAGAAGTACACAGCAGTACACAGATCCCCACTCTCCAACCTCCTCCACACTACTCCTCACCTGCTAGCTACCACTTCCTGTCTTTTAAACCCACTCTTCCTCCAGCAGGTGAGTTAACCCCATCTCATCCTTTAAAGGGACCACAGTCCAAACAGAGGGGAAATATAGCGTCCTTCCAGGACCCAGCCGCGGTGTCCTGTACAACATATAAACAATATATACAATATAATAAAAAAAGATTTTCAGAAAACAAATGTTTACATTTCTAAGCTGAAGACAAAAGATTGTTAGGCTTTATGGATGAATGTCATGCCATTCTCTATCTTTTAGTGGAGTCTCATCACCTATCGAAAACCTTTTCACCTAAGATACTATTGTATTTATTGTATGTGAAGGGCACAGTTTAGAGTCATAATTCCTGCACAACATGTGGTTTACATATCATAAATCTTTATCATACTATAGCTTATAGCACTGCTGTGAACACTTTTGTTCCAACATTTCAGAATTCCAGTTTTATGCCACCATCCCTTTATCACCCCTGCAGTGTTCCCTGGTACTTCTTTAGCATCTGTCTGTTTTGGTAGGAACTAGAAGGGCTGTTTTAACAGTCTACAACCAGCTCCTTGCAATTGAAGAAGTTTATTTTCAATACATTTTGTTTTTATGAGGCAGTAAAGATAAGATTTGATCATAAATCTGTCAAACTAAATTTTATAAAGAAGTGGTCCTCCTTTCTGCTGTCTTTTTTGATGAGGTAAATCTTCATACCTAGAAGGTATATTTCTTGTTCTTTTATTTTATTTTTTCTTTATAGAACCTCATGTTTACCTATACCCAACATTGTGTTGGTGTTTTGGCTATATGTGTTTATTCTTTGTTTCATTATTAATGCTAATAATATAGTCTGCATAATCTGTTTAGTTTATATCTATAAGAGTAATAAGAGTAAACTGGATGTTTAATGTAATTGTGATGTTTTACAGTAATAATCTGTGACTGATATAATGACCTGTAGTAATAATGAATGATATGAAAAGTGTTGTAAAGTACAGCAACCAATCAGTAAATTGTAAACACATAACACATCCTTTGACTTAAATTTGGACAAAATATGTTGCAAGGAAATCTGGAAACAAATAGAGCTCTTATTCATCAGTACATTTCATATATCATTTACTAAGAAAATGAAGGAAAGAATTTAGATTATATGGAATCCAATTTTAAAACATCTGTCCCAAATGCTCTGATAAGGTGTATTTATAAAGTGAAAAGGACAAAGCTGAAATAAAGTTTGGTCATATAATATAAGCTGCCATTTGTACAACATTAATTTATTTACATCTTAGAAAAATGTTGTATCACTGCAATTTAAAATAGCCAATAGCAGGATTACTATTGCACTGCCCACTGCCTTCTGTCAACCAGCACAGGAGTGGACCTGAAAGATAGGTTTTTCTATAAGGTCCGCTCCTCTGCTGAATGATAGAAGGCAGTGGACGGACCAATAGCCACCTTGCTATTGGCTATTCCAAATTGCAATAGCTTATTGCAAAAGCCAATAGTAGGATAGCTATTGCTCCACCCACTGCAAAGTAGCTGACCTGAGAGAGAAAGTTCTCCCTCAGGTCCGCTCCTTTGCTGATTGACATCAAGCAGTGGGAGGGTGCAATAGCCAGCCTTCTATTGGCTATTGAACTTTAAAATAGTCAATGGCAGACTGTTTTGCGCCCACTGCCCGATGTAAGCAAAGATTCCGTTGAGGCGGCAAATCGGCTGGATTTTTTGTTTCACAGGGTCAGTTAGCATCGGGAAGATTTTCATCACTGGACAACGTGATTGACGCTGGATTTACATCATGGGACTTTTTTTGTTATCTTTTTGTTGTTTTTTTTTAAATAAAGGAATTGTCAACAGCTGTGTTTTGTGTTTATTTACTATTGAATGTTTATTTGGTGAATGAGTAGGGATAACCCTTTACTTAGTTATTTGATGGGGCAGCATCTGGGTGCCCTCTTTATCATTGGGGGCTCCCAGATTCATACAAGCCCCCCTGTTCGCAAACGCCCACAACCACCAGGCCAGGGTTGTGGGAAAGAGGCCCTTTTCCCCATCAACATAGAGACCCTAGCTCATGTTGAGGGCAAGTGGCCTAGTATGGCGTGGGGGGGTGCTCGCCCGTCCCCCCCCCCCCTTTTATGCTCTGCCGGCCACTGCTCGGATCAAGGGTCTGGTAAGGGATTTTAGGGGGGGGCACTTGTGTCCACTTTGTGGGGGGGATGTGGAGTCCTCCCTTAAAATTTCAACAAGACCTAAAGGGCCTGTTATGGATTTGGAGGGGGATCGCACAGTGTTTTTTGATTTTTTTTCCAGATATTCAGATGCATCCAAATTCGCGAAAATCCATATGAATTTGCATTCGGCACGAGACAAAATATACTAAATTCATTTGCATTCGGCACGAAAAAACAAAATGTATATTCAGAAATGCCAAGGCTCATTTAAAATGGTCTGTTGCAAAGTGGAAAACTATTTTGTGGTCAAACAAATCAGAATTTGACCTTCTTCTTGGCAACCATGGGCGCTGCATCCTCCGGGCTAAAAAGGAGAGGGACCTTTTGGCTTGCTATCAGCACTAAGTACTAAGTTCAAACTGCATCTTTGATGGTCTGGGGGTGCATTAGCGCATATGGAATGGGCAGCTTGGACATCGGGAAAGGCACCATCAATGGTGAAAGATACATCCAGGTTTTAGAGCAGCATATGCTCCCATCCAGACAATTGTCTTTTTCAGGGAAGGCCTTGCATATTTCAGCAGAACAATGCTAAACCGCATACTGCATTTAAAACAACAGTATGGTGACGTAGTAAAAGAGACTTAACTGGCCTGCCTGCAGTCCATACCTTTCACCCATTGAAAATATTTGTCGCATCTTGAAACGAAAAATACGACAAAGAAGTCACAGGATTGAGGAGTTAGAATCCTATATCAGGGAAGAATGGGAAAACATTTATTTCCCAAAACCCCAGCAACTGGTCTCCTCAGTTCCCAGATATTTACAGTGTTGTTAAATAAAGAGGGGATGCTACACCGTGGTAAACATGGCTCTGTCCCAACTTTTTTGAGATGTGTTGCTGCCATCAGTTTAAAAAAAAATTATTAAAAAAGGTACATTTTGTCAGTTTAAACATTTGATATGTTTTCTATTTTCTATTGTGAATAAAAGAGAGATTTGCAAATCATTGTATTCTGTTTGTATGTAGATTTTTTTGGAATTGGGGTTGTAAAAGAAAAATATGTTTGTTTAACTAATGAATGTAAGATGATTTCATATCAGCATGCCGAGCTGCATGCTGAGTTGATTTTAGTGAATGGGGATAAAAGTCTACTTTAAGAGGGCTGTAATAAAGCACATATGAGGATGTACTAATTTGTAAAGGGGCTGTAGTAGTGATCTCTAGCAGTCTCATGCAATTTGTCTCCAGGCCTGCAGTATGTTTGCAGTTTCTGACCATCTACTGTTGGATATCTGCAGTCTCCGACAGCTTTCTTTAGCATAACATCTATAACAACAAAATATTATGTGTGGTTCTTTGGTGATGTCAGCAGCTACATTTGAATGAATATTTAGGAAGTAACCATAATTGACCATCTTTAATTAATTTATGATTCTTGGATTGATCCAGCCAGCTTTGATAAAGAAGGTATCTCTATTGCCTTTCAAGATAAGTAGAAAAACCAGGTCCCACAGAAATAAATATATTTATTTTACTGTGCAATAAAGAGCACCATTCTCTCATTGAACAATGTATTTCCAGCTCTGAAGCCGACATGGTGCAACTCAGGTACAAAGCCTCTCTAAGCCTTTTCTTTCACAGTATTCTAGTTTATAAATGTATGTTTCATTTAAAAATAATAAATCATACACCCTGAACTACTAAGTGAGTTACAGCTTGTGCAATTTCTTTGAAAAAGAGTGAATAAAATGGCACTTTATGTCGACAGATTAGAAAAACACATCTAAAGCACCCAAAATCATATGAAAAATTCCATGCTGTTCTCATGAAAGAACTTATATTCATTGGAAGTAAATTTAAGCTGTAGCACCCATAAGGATTAGATAACAGAAGATGAAATGATAAGTAAAATCTTTGGTGATATGAAGGAAAGATTTAATGCATAGAAAAGTACATGACATAATTCAAAATAATGAAATAGAATAAGTATCATAACGTAAAATGAGTATTTATGTTTTTCAAGATCTGCCATGCTGTAGATCCTCTTCATACTATGTAAAACAAAATCAGTGATGGTAAAAAAATATATATATATTAATCCAGAAGCCAGCTGTCAGCTGCCTGTGGCCTTTGATCCCTGTCTTACAGAACATGGCATGATTTGATTTTAAAGCTGTTGCACTTTTTCAGACTCTGGCTAAGCTTTGTAATAATTCATTGCAGATGTTTTGCCTCATTTAAGCCAGCCAGACAAATTATGTTATTGTGTTGCAATAATTCTGTACCGTGCTATTTTGGGACAGCACTTTCAATAATTAATTTTTGCCACACGCTGAATACTGTAAATGGTATTCACTGCTGTTTAAAGAGGTATTTCCTGAATAGCTTGCCAAAGTTATGGTCTTTGGTGCCTGCTATTAAATCCGCCAGATTCCAGATTGATGTCAACTAAAGGAGGACTACACTCTACTTATTTTGGGGCTGTTTTATGTTTAACAGGTTGTCTGAATAGTCCTTTTGGCATCAGCTCCTGTTGATTGCACTTCCTCAAACATTTCTTATAAATGGGACATACATATAGGAAGGCATAGCAAGTATAGTCCTTCTCTACAGCCACACCAAGTTTTGTTTTTCGCAGTTAACACCAACACATTGTATAAAATAATATATATTACATATATTGAGTGTTTTTGTCTGTAGGAAGAAAACAATATGCACATTACCAGCCTATTCAGGAAACAAACAAATATGTAAAAAAAAAAGCATTGAGGAAAAATGATACCTTCAGTTATATTAAAATGTACCTTAGTTTTGGGCAGGGTTAGGCCCTGGGGAAAATCAATCCTCTGTTGTGCTGATGACCAATGTTAACAAAGTGGGGGAAAATCTTTTAATGGGGACACCTGTTTCAGAGAAATCTGCCTAAAGCTGCCCATATACCTGACGGGTGATCCCGCGATCGTACGATAATCGTAAGGTGTATGGGCAGCGTGTGACCGCATTACTGTATGGTCACATGACTTTCATGTACGATAGCGCGATCGGAAGATGAAAGACGCACGGGCCGAGGTGCGCAACCGCACACTGCCCGCTAAGCATTGCAATCATCTGTAAGCCCTCCCCTCAGCGGGGAGGACTTGCGATGATCGCAAGTACGATCTGCCTGTCCAAGATGGGCAGGTCGTACGAACTTGTAATCACCTCACAACCATTGCACAACGAAAGTCGTGCGATGGTTGTAAAGTGTATGGCCACCTTAAGAAGGAAATTCCCCTCACGTTAGATTTCCTCTCTCTCCCTATTGAACAGTATGCAGACAACAAAAAATAACCTGACAGGGGATTTAATAATTCCCTACTCTATCTATACCTGAAAAAAAAAGTTTTGGCTATACATACATGTTAAAAAAACATGCTCTCAAAGTATTTAAATTCCTTCAATTAACATATTAACAGACAGGGCCGGATTTACGCTCTCTGCTGCCCCAAGGCCAGGTTCCTCAATAAGCCCCCCCCCCCCCCTCCCGGCCAAAAAATGGAGAATGGCAACCAGATGGCGGGGGCAGCAGGGTTGGTTTTATTTTTTGGTTGGTTTGGTTCTGGTCTGAGATCTGCAGTACATTGCTTCTGGTCTGAGGTCTGCAGTGCATTGGTGAAGGTCTGAGGTTTGCAGTGCATTACTTCTGGTCTGAGGTCTGCAATGCATTGTTGCTGGTCTGAAGTCTAGAGTGCAATGGTTCTAGTCTAGTCCTGGCTGTCTCTTTTCTTTCTCTTCTCTTCTCTTCTCTGGCTGTCTCTCCTCGTTCTCTCAACTGGATCTCTCTCCTCGCTCTCTCCCTGGCTGTGTCTCCGCAATCTCTCTCCTTGCTCTCTTTCCTGGCTGCCTCTCCTTGCTCTTTCTCCTGTTTGTCTCTTCTGTATATTTTCCCAAATAAATTGCAGTGCAGCGCTAGAGTGTTCTTGTTTCGCTTGAAGAATAGTTGGCAACCCTAATCAGCTCACCTCCTGGATGACATGGGACCAGAGCTGGCACTAGCATAAGGCTGCATAGGCAGCTGGCCTAGGGGGCAGGGGGGGGGGGCTTTTTTCATTATAGGTGTAAGTGGGGGTCTTGCGTTAGAGTTTCACCTAAGGCCTCACAAAGGCTAGAGCCGTCTCTGCTGCACAATATGTTGGCACAATATAAATATGGGAGAATGGTGGTAATGACAAGTAGTTGTAATCTTTTTTGTTAATTTTATATGCTATGGTTTGACAGCAGAGTAAAATAAACTCACCATTTCAAGCAATTATTGTTACAGTGGCTCTCTGCTGACATCGAATAACTCAGCTAAAGGTTAAATGGCAGCAATGATGTAATCAGAATGGAGACTGTTTTCCTCTGTTGTCCAAAGTCAATTGAAATATTTAATATTGCTGTTACTAGGAACAAGGACGTGTACAGTATGCAGATAAAGGAGCATAATGCTCCTATTGAGGTCCTGTGAAATCTGAAATATCTCATCCAAAATATATAGTGACATAGGGCTCAAGGTTTTGAGGACAGTAAATATAATTTGAAGGAGGGATGCTGTGTAACAATGCTATCTATAACTGAGTACACTACACACAAAGGAAAGTACCATGAGATAGATGCAAACAAAGCTGTTTATTGGGGGCTGAATTTTGGAGGCTATGATTTTCCCATGCAGTGCTGAATATACGCACTATATGTAACAATATTCAGCCATCTTATTTATAAAAAGCTTAAGGAACTAATTATAAGGCCTACTCCCTTGCTGGCCCAATTATTGAGGTGATGTCACCAAGACACAAAACCTGCCTATTCTACTGCTACAGTAATAGTGCTGTGCCAAGAGTTTACAAGCTGTCATGTAGAAGTGACTTGTGAAGTTCTAGACAGATGTCTTACACATACGAGGCCTCTGTTGCTTCCATGGTTTCAAGTTTAGTCCCTGGGAGAGACATGACTTACACCTTAGACCCATGTGACATGAATGCCAAGGTAGTGTTACCGATGCACCAGAAGAACCTAACCAGCCACGGCCACTGACTGACCCACCATAACCAAACCAACACGCACTTATGCCCTGAAACCAGCTACTATAATATGTTCCGAGGTATAGGCGACTCACCAATCACAGGAATGATGAGACTAGAATGCGTTTCTAATTCTGCAGGAAGATAACTGCTTTTTAATGACAGGATTACACAAAATAGATTATACATTTTCATTAGAGTGCCATGGTCACAGACTATCGACTTCCAGATTTATGCCCAAAGGAGGGTATTCTTTCAATAGACTTTACATTTGTACAGGCTAGACCAACTTGGGGAAGAAACAGCAGCATCCCCCTAAGGGGAACATTGAAAAAACACAGGAAACTACATTTTTCCAGGTCCAGTGCGTTTTCCATTTGTTTCACTTGTTTGATTTGGTGTGGGGGCACACTGGGTTTCACCTGCCATTGTGATGTGCTGGGCTTCTGGTGTGTCCCGGTGACTTTAAGGAGGTTGGGCTGTCTCCTGGCAAACCTGCACCCAATTCATCCTTTGCTATAAATATGCTCCAAGATGAAGCTAGATTAGAGTTAGGACCACACTATACACAGGTGTCTTGATGAGGCAGTGTGGCTTCCACATATTTAGCAACAGTTGTGCAACTAAAACCTGTTTTTATCCCTACAAGTTAGAAAGTGTAATTTGTTTTGGTTTTTTTTTGCAGGCTGGCTGGTGAGTGTGGTGGGAAATATTTGCTTTCATACTCTGTAAAGCCCTTTCATGTGCACCTTACGTTAAAGTAAGTTATGCATTGATTAGTGCATTTGCCATCTGTTTCACTAGCTATCAACCACTCGCCTTTCACTTCAAGGTTGCATTTTGGGTCTACCATTACAGTGGCCCCTCACATCATTTCTCTAGCTTCCACTGGAAGTAGACATACTATCTCTTGGTCAGGGGTTTTTGTCATTCCATGTTGAGGTAGCAGGTTTACCACTCTGAAATTTTTGGTCCCCTTGTTGTTCTGTGTCTGATGAGTGTGACACATTAACAAAACTCTGTAGCGGCCTCGGTACAAGATAAGTCCCTGAATGTCCCATTGATTGTGTGGAAGTCTCCTGTAGTAGCTATGCTAGATCTAGTTCATACAAAGCCTAATGCAACCTAAAACAACCAAGACTTCGGGTGAGACAGAATTCTGGGTCACCACCACATCAATTCGCTCTATAGTCTGGTCAAACACCTGAACTGTCACATGACCTCCTTCACTGGAACAGGCAAATTATTGATAGCCTTTAGAGTAGATGAGAAAGATCCAGAGTTGAAAATTGATCATATTGCTGCTTGTAAAAGGAATGGTCCATTATAGTAGTCTCAGACCCAGTGTCTACTACTGTATGCAGCTTGCTGGCCAACTATTCAAAGGGGCTGTTACCACTGGACTATTTGACATCATCTTAGAATTAAGTCGGGGGAAGATGATGTGTTTCCTGCAGGTTTCTTGTCTGCTAAGGAAGCTTCTAGTTTAAAGGCAGATGTGGATGAGGCACGGTCTGTGGATGTCCACAATTGCTGGAAATACGGTATGTCTCAGACACCCACACTGCCAACATTTCCAGAATCTCTCCATAAGGGGATTGTTCCCTTATGAGGACTGGGTGCACCCTCACTAACTTCCTACTTGATGGAGGCTAAAGATTTAGTTGAGTATTTCATAGCACTCTCCAGGGAGGACAAGGGAGTGGGCATAGTTGGCAAAGGGGAGGCAACGGTGGCTTTCCCTAATTTCACCATACAGGCTCTCCACGTGGGCCACTATATCTGTTGTAGTGGCTATCTCCTCACTAACACAGCCCAGCAATGGGGAATGCCCCTGCCGTTAAGCTTTGGAATAAGCGCAAGTGCTGCTCCAGAGCGTACTATGGCTTTCCCTTTAGCCACACCTGCTACTGTGGATGATGGTTCCACCATCCTGCTGATTGCACTGATATGTGGGACGGGCTAATGTATAGCAGAGGTTAACAGGGACCAGGAGGCACAACTTCTCCTTTAAATATTTTTCACAAGGCAGTTCCTGAATGCAAAGCTTATATACATGAAGGTTTAACTTGTTTGAAAAAAAAATATCCCCCAATATATGTCAGACATAGAGATTTTATGTCTCAGTAAATTAGCTACAATAGATATCCCTTTGAGACAAGGAAAAAGACAGGTGGATTTAGGTCTAAATACATATTTTAAAGGCAGCAATAAAAAACCTCATGGTCTCTAACCCTTCCCTCTGCTATTCAAAGCCAATGTTTTTTACTATACATACTCTTTAAGGATCTGTCCTCAGAGTGCAGTTATCCTTTAATTTACTACATGAACAGAGTATGTGGTTCCCCAGACTGTAAAGGAGCATAGTATATGTAAGTGCAATACAAATAAAGAGTAACAAAAATAATAAGTAATAATAACTGTACTACTATTCTAAAAATAGAGCATGAGATGGTAGATACACTTAAAAATAGATAGATAGTCTGGAGTACAGGACGTCCAGATTTACCCTGCATACCCACAAACGTGACAGGGGCCTAGGCCTCCCCAACTTACACAAATACTACCTGGCGGCAAATATCGCCTCTATAGTCAGCTTTTTCCAATCCCCCAACAATCCACTTTGGGTCGACTTGGAAGCAACCTCCTGTCGCCCTTACTCCATGCACTCCCTACCATGGCTACCCCCCAACCTCCGTTCCCGCTCCATGAGCCCCATATTGACTCACACATTTTCCCTCTGGGACTCCACCAGATACTCCAGTACCTTCCAATCACCCCACCTCCCGTTACTCACGATATTGGGCGAGCGGGCCTAACAGTATTCAAACATACCTGTAAACGCAACCCATACAGTCCAAAACTGGTCTCGCAGATTTACACCCAACTAAACACACTGACCTCCCCTAATAGCCACTCCTACGTAGGGAGATGGGAGCGGGACCTTAGATCATCACAACCATTGGAGAATTGGCAGCCAATGTGGACCTCAATGGCCACCTGTTCCATCAATATTTCCTCCATGGAAACAGCCTTTAAGTCCCTCACATCCCTCACACGGTGGTACCTGGTGCCGTCCAGATTGACCCACCTTCACCCTTCGCACTTGTCATCCTGCTTTAGGGGCTGCCTATCTCTGGGCGATGTCCTCCACACGTGGTGGTCTTGCCCCATAGTTGCCAGGTTTTGATCGAGAGTTTTCCGATTACTGGATAACCTATTCTCCATGAAGCTTCGCAAGGACCCGTGGATTGCCTTGCTGCACCTCAAATCTCCTCTCCTCACGAAAAGCCAACACCGACTAGCCACACATTTCCTGCTAGCAGCCAAACAAACTATTGCCTCGGCTTGGAAGAAGCAATGTGTGTCCTTCGGGGAAGTTACACAGCGGATGGACTTCTTCTGCCTTAATGAGAAGCTGACTAGCATCCTCTCGGACACCAACAAAACCTTCACCAAGATCTGGCAACCCTGGATAGACTACACCCACCCATCCCTGGCCCCAGCTAGCCTCTCAGCCCTCTAGGCCCCCCCACTGAAGGAACTTATTCCGGACAAACCCAGTGCCCCCCCCCCCTCTCCCTTTCTTCCCCCCTTTTCTTTCTTTACCCCCTTGCTACCTGGCACACTGTTTTCCGGACTCCCTTATCCGGATAGTCCCCTCTCCTCGGGATATACCTCTGTCTTGAGGAACCTGGAGAAACTATAGTCAAAACTATGGCCCACCCGACAATAGCCATTGTCTCCCTGTACCTATGTTATTTGCATCATAGTTTTGATTGCTATACCATGTATCTTACCTTCTGTCAAAATTCAATAAAAACTTTGAAACGAAAAAATAGATAGATATATAGATAGATAGATAGATAGATAGATAGATAGATAGATAGATAGATAGATAGATAGATAACACAATACACAGGCCATTATTTGTCAACTGTCTGTAGCATTTTTCAGCACCCTAATGCCCAACTGTGGGCACAATAGTCGTATACTGTATGCAGTAAGATATACTCTTTTCGCTACACTCGCCTAACCACCTGCCCCCTGGACCCCCTCACAACTACTCCGGTCACACTCTAGCTCTATCCTACACTCCCTTACTCACATATTCAATCTCTCCCTTTCTAATGGTGTCGTCCCTACCCCTCCAAAACTAGCACTGGTAACTCCCATATTAAAAAAAACATCTTTGGGGCCCACCAGTCTAAACAACCGCCTGAGCAGTCACCTTACAGTTAACAATCTCCTTGACCTATTCCAATCTGGCTTTCGTCCGCAACACTCCACAGTAACTGCCCTTCTAAAACTTACTAATGATCTTCTAACTACTAAAACCAATGTCAACTACTCTGTTCTCATACTTAGACCTTTC
The DNA here is from genome assembly GCF_000935625.1 of Nanorana parkeri. Classification (NCBI taxonomy): domain Eukaryota; kingdom Metazoa; phylum Chordata; class Amphibia; order Anura; family Dicroglossidae; genus Nanorana; species Nanorana parkeri. The sequence continues at coordinate 445,257 of NW_017306473.1, forward strand.
TACTGCCTTTGACACAGTTGACCACCCGCTTCTCCTTAATAAACTTAATTCCCTTTCTCATGGTTCATCTCCTACCTATCTCAGCGCTCCTTCAGTGTCACCTACAATTCTACCTCCTCCTCTACTCTTCCTCTCTCCGTGGGGGTCCCCCAAGGGTCTGTCCTTGGGCCCCTTCTATTCTCTATCTACACTTCTTCCCTGGGTCAATTAATAGCCTCCCATGGCTTCCAATACCATCTTTATGCTGATGGCAGCCAAATCTATCTCTTCACTCCTCAACTCACCCCCTCTGTCTCTTCATGTATCTCAAATCTACTCAGCGACAAACTTAGCATGGATGTCACACCACTACCTACAAACTTAATCTGTCAAAAACAGAGCTTATAATTTTTCCTCCTTTCCGTGTTCCCTCCCCCAACTTCCCCATCACTATCAACAACACTACGATCAACCCCTCCCATCAAGCCAGGGTACTCAGTGTTATCCTCGACTCTGAGCTCTCCTTTCAGCCCCACATCCAATCACTATCCAAATCTTGACGACTCATCCTCCGTAACATTTCCAAAATAAGCCCCTTTTTAACAAACGAAACCACAAAGCTTCTAATTGACTCCCTTGTAATCTCTTGTCTCGACTACTGTAACTCCCTCCTTGTTGACCTACCACTAAGCAGGCTATCCCCCCTTCAGTCTATCGTGAATGCTGCTGCCAGACTCATCCACCTTACCAACCGTTCAATGTCTGCCGCCCCTCTCTGCCAATCTCTCCACTGGTTCCCTCTTGCTCAACGAATAAAATTCAAAATACTAACAACAACATACAAAGCCATCTACAACTTCGCCCCAAACTACATTACTGACCTCATCTCAAAATATCACCCAAACAGTCCTCTCCGCTCCTCTCAAGAGCTCCTGCTCTCTAGTTCTCTCATTACCTTCTCCCATGCTCACCTCCAGGACTTCTCCAGAGTGTCCAACATCCTCTGGAACTCCTTACCCCATTCTGTCCACCTATCTCCTTCGCTGCCCACCTTTAGGCGATCCTTAAAAACCCATCTCTTCAGGGAAGCCTATCTCATCTCAACATAATAACTGTCCTTTTACTTCCTTCAATAACTCAATCTAAACAATTATTACTTTTTGTATCACTTGCCCCCCCTACTAGATTGTACGCTCTAACGAGCAGGGCCCTCCCAACCCTATTGTTCTTAAACTGTATTGTACTGTAAATTGTATTGTAACTGTACTGTCTCCACTATTTTGTAAAGCGCTGAGCAAATTGTTGGTGCTATATAAATCCTGTATAATAATAATAATATACAGTGCTTTTTCTAAACCTTCCCCCGCCATATTTAGTACTGGCTTGTTCTCCTTGCAAATCATCAGCTATACTGCCCTTCCATGCCCAATCCAGCTTTAGAGCCGCAGGTCACATAGACCTCAGCGCAGTGGCTCTATCTCTGCCCCCCTGTCCTCCTAGCCATTCCAAAGCTGGACTTCTACCTGCATGTGTAGCTGATGATTTGTAAGGAAAAGAAGCCAGTACTGAATATGACAGGTTTTTTTTAGTTTTTTTTTAGAGAAGGCACTGTACTGTACTCCGGTAACATTATTGTGTCCAGAGTTGAGCTTTAAACATAAATTTTCACCCTAGAAGGACGGCTTCCAAATTGCAGTTGATTCCCAGTTTTGCTTTGCATAGGCATTGTTGACGTAGCACCTATGCAAGCAGTAAAATAAATCAGGTCATTTGAAAACCAAATAACTTTTGATCTGGTTTAAAAAAAAACACAGGGTGTTATTTAATAGCACGCATTTGAATAGACCTTAAAAACACATAATAAAAACTCTCACTGGCTTTAGTCTTTATCACAAGATCAACTGTATTAATTCAATGCAGGGAGTGCTTTATAATAATGATAACTATTGTAAAATGATAGTTAAGGATATTATATTTTTGTAATGAAAAAGATTATTGAGCAGACGTTGTCAGCAGAAAGTAATCAGACTTCAGAGCCAGAAATGTTACAAGAATTTCCCCTGTGTAGACAGAAAACCTGGACAGGGCTCTGTTTGGAAAAGCCTTCATGTCATGCTATGGTTTCATGGTAAATTGACTTAATAGGATAAATCAGTGGAGCATTCCAAGATTAAAACCACAGAGTAGCTGTATTCTTATGTTTGCCAGTCTAAGCAAGTGGCTACTTAATCCCCTGTCTAAGAGAATGTTAAAGTGACTTTGTAGGGAAAAAGAAAAATCAAACCAAGTCTGCCACTGCATAGCAGGCACCATAAGGCGCACCTTACAATCTGATTGTACAATGTCTGTACAGACTCCTTTAGATTTAACAAATTAATTTAATATAATGGACTACCTGAGAAAATAGCCTATCCAGACAACCCAGTAAATTTACACAAAATGTTCACAGATTTATACCTTGTACTACATAATTGGATCCCTACTGCCGTTTGGGAGACTGGCCAAAACATTAACTCTGCAGAATTCACTATGGCTTCTAGACCTTGCCTGGTCCTACAGGAATATGATCAAATAACTGAAACAGGTTCACAACGTTGCTTGCAACAAGAGCCAACGCAATTTCTATGGAAGTTTTAATGTTCTGAGAAAGTTGCAACTTGTACTTATGCAAAGAGAAACTAAGGGCATACCAGGTATCTGCAGGGGCTCTACAGCAGATTTCAACAGCATTGGGGAGAGGGGTTCAGGTAAATGTAAGCTTCCTATAATACCTGTTCTGAAGCTGCCAGCTTAATATCATCTTTAGCTTTTCCACAAAGGTTTCTGATCACCCTACAACATTTAGGAGAATGTAAAGTAAAACACAAACGTTCCTGTGTATGCGTTTCTGCTGTTTGCTATTAGCTAGTTATTGCTGAGCGTATTCTTTTGTCAAGATGGCTGCAGCAGCCAACAGATGATGGAATCATGTACTTGCCTTTATCAGCCTTTGGGGGTGTATTAGGACTCCTCTTACCATCAGGGATTGGTGGTCCATTGTATAGTTCCCAGCTACCTGTACTGACTATTTTGTGCTCCACTTTGGTGGGCTCATACATCTCCATAGGTCACTTGTAGGGCAAAACTAAGGGCAGTGGCTTGGAAGTGTCACAGCAAAGCCCTAGCTCTAAAGGACTCAAAATATCACTGGTGACACAGAAAATTCACACCTTCCCATGACAGTCGCTCTGGTTCTAGGAGTACTCCAATCCACAGACACTTGGCCAACATTTGCTCTTTTGGCTTTTGCACTTTTATTTTATACCTCGCCTAGAGCCTTTTTATATTTATTTCTTCCCTTTTTTTGTTCACAAGTATTGTAAACTATCAGTAGAGTGCACTATTGCTATTTTTCTAAAGGCATTTATATATATCATTTTGTAAATTTACCCAAGATGATTGTAAAATTGCTTCACGGCCAAGTTTATTATGCAGTAATTATCTCTCACAGTGTGGTATCAGTACATCAGCTAGCTGAACAGAGGAGTTGTGTACTTGTTTATTCCTATCCATTAACTTTTGCGCCTTCCTATTGTGGAATTAAAATGTACTAATTGATATTGGCTAAGAAGTGGCTGAATTGCAGCTGTGATTGTTGTTCAAGGTAGCAATATGGTGTACCATATGAAATGTCTGTCTGATTCAAGTATTTACTTGTTCCAACTTTTTTTTTAGAAAAAGCTACCATTGTTAACATACGTCAGAACAGATGTTTCTATGACTTTTCATGGAGGCTTAGAGACATGCTTTGAATGTTCACCTACTGCTCTACGGTTATTGCTTATCCAAGGACAGTCCTGAAGAGTCAGCTTAAAGAGACCCTGTTGCCAGACTATTCATTTCAACAAAACATCTTTCCATGAGAATATATGTGAATGTAAGATTTTTCTTACATGTTATTTACCTGTAAAAGCCTCCCTTGTGCACACATCCAAAAACCCTAGGACTCCTACTAGACACTGCCATCTTGGATGTGATGTCAGCAGCCCCAGCAAAATCAGAGCTGTCATATACGTAACACTCTAAATTATTCTCCTTTCATCCCCCCCAGCAGTTATATAAAAGGTTATGTAGCGAGGTGCAGGGAAGGGCAGAGGTACTGTGTCAGATGTGTTCAGATAGAGATAATAATAGACGGTTCACTTTAAGCATAATATGAAAAAATGATTAACCACAAAGTAGAAATGGTATTAGGTTATCTCAGTGGTTCTCAACCTTTCTAGGGCCGGGACCCCTTGGTAACATTTGCCAAGTTGTGGTGACCCCCAACGGTAAAATTTAGGGATGACGGGGCTGCTGCAGCGACATCTGGCGGCGTGGCGGGAGAACTGACACTGCTGCGCTAGGAGAGGGCTGAGGAGGACTCTCACCTAGCACAGCAGAAATCACACAGCGACCCACAGGTTGAGAACCACTGCTGTAACAGCTAAAATGGCAAACCATATAACACAAGCCGAGGGTGTCAGCTTTTATTATTAATAATAATGATAATAAAAGGTTTATGTTTTCTTTTAGAAAAATACTATTATTTTTATTATTATTTATTATTAGACGGGGTGACACCAAAATGACTGTCAGTCATATTGGTGTCACCGCCTCCACTGGTGGCATCCGGGTGCGGGCTGCACCCCCTTGTGACGCCACGGAATGCTGGGACTTGTAGTTCCCTAGGTGATATGCGGAGGCTGTACAACTACAAATCCCATCATGCCCTCATTATCCCTGTACACCACATATCACCCTGGGAACTACAGGTCCGAGCATGCCCTCATTGTCCTTGTACACTTCCCCTCCATATCAAAGTGTTATTATTCCTAAATAAAATGTATGTGGACAGGATTAGGTGCCGGAAATCCACCATTGGGGAGGGCGGTGATGCCTGCAAATTGTGTACTGACAGTGTAGAAACCTTCCACAGGAAAGTTCTCTCTCT
>NW_017306473.1:450712-462001 GCF_000935625.1 Nanorana parkeri
ACTATTATTTTTATTATTATTTATTATTAGAGGGGGTGACACCAAAATGACTGTCAGTCATATTGGTGTCACCGCCTCCACTGGTGGCATCCGGGTGCGGGCTGCACCCCCTTGTGACGCCACTGAATGCTGGGACTTGTAGTTCCCTAGGTGATATGCGGAGGCTGTACAACTACAAGTCCCATCATGCCCTCATTATCCCTGTACACCACATATCACCCTGGGAACTACAGGTCCGAGCATGCCCTCATTGTCCTTGTACACTTCCCCTCCATATCAAAGTGTTATTATTCCTAAATAAAATGTATGTGGACAGGATTAGGTGCCGGAAATCCACCATTGGGGAGGGCGGTGATGCCTGCAAATTGTGTACTGACAGTGTAGAAACCTTCCACAGGAAAGTTCTCTCTCTTTTATTGACCTGGATTATATCTATATCAGTATATCTATCAGTGATATACAACACGTCACACAATGCACAGGACACAGAAACATATGAATTAGGCACTAGGACTTGATGAAGCTTACAAGCTCACAGGGACAGACACACACACACACACATACACAAACACTGTTACAGACACACACACATTCAATGACACACTGACAAACACAGTGACACACACACATACAATGACACACTTACATAAAATGACACACTGACAAACAGTGACACACACACATACAATGACACACACATACAATGACACACTGACAAACACAGTGACACATACAATGACACACATACATACAATGACACACACATACATACAGACAAACAGACACACACACACAGACTAGTACCTGCAGCTCGGGACCAGGAGGCAGTGAGGAGAGAGGAGAGAACGGCTCCTCCCACAGTGCAGAGAGTGGCCCCGAGGAGGTAGTGTGAGGCTCCAGAGAAGGCACATGGCGGGGGACAGCTGTGTGGGATGAGCGGCACCGAAGTCAGCACAGGGGGCGGAGCTGAGATCATTACAGCAAAAGCCCGGAGCCAGGTCCACTCAACTACATGATTACCGCCGGGTCTGCCTGTTTCAATATTGTGCTCCTCCCAGCCAGCCCGCTTATTGCTACCCGGCGGCCCCCCCGTTGTTATGCCACTGACTCCCGGCGACCCCTGGCAAATTGTCATTCGACCCCCGAGGGGGTGCCGACCCACAGGTTGAGAACCGCTGGGTTATCTAAACCCTAAAAGTAAAAGGGTAGCATTCATTACTTTGAAGAAAAAATAATTTAAAGTAACAGTGGATAGGTTTACCTCAGGTCTGAGCTATAAGAACAACTCCATGTGTAGGATTTGCTGAGCAAATTGCCCTCTGTTGGTTTTATAGTCTGTGACATAATTCAGACAGCTCTACTTGCAATGTTATGCCCCATTCACGCCTGAGCAATTTGAAGCATCATTTGAAGCTTGACCAGAAGTGTTTCAATGCTCGACACTAGGATTTCCATTATACTCAATGGTGCCCATTCATACCTGAGCATAGTGTCACTTGAAATCTGAAGTTCGTTGTTTGAAAGAGTACATGACCTTCTTTTGAGGCATATATGTGCATTTTTGCCCCAGTAGACCAGTAGTGCCTAAAAAACATCAAAAAAGTGCATTTTCTAGCCTACTGTAGTAGCTAGCTTCCCATTGGCTAAAAGTAATAATACAAAAAGATGCTCAAGCCTGAAACAGGTGCAAAAACACTTCCAAAAACACACAAAAGCTTTGGGCCAAAGACAGACAAATATGCAAATTAAACACATGATGCTATCTAAAAGCAATTGTTTCCTCAGAAATCAAAATCAGGCCCCCTGCAATGATAGCAGGTACAGTGTCACACGCACCCAGTGATCTCTGGGTCTCTGTGCGCTCTAATAAGTAATTCTCTATTTTTACCAAGGTGGTGAAATGCTGACCTGCTCCCTTTTTCTCTCGTAAAATGTATACTAGACATTCTGACCACCTTTTATGTGATGGACCAATAAAGGACCAATAGAGAGAGGTGGGAAGTAGTGGTGGTGGTGGGAGGCAATAGTCCAGACTTGCATTATAAAGCACCCTGAGGCTCGAGGCTCCTTGGGGCATTCAAGACACTGTGTTAAACTACATAAAAGCATTTTAAGTAAGTTGCCTTTGATTTTTGATGCCAGTTTGTGTACAGAGCTTATATCATAACAAAAATTCTTATAACGTCCTGTACTTGCAGTAATCCTGTTTCACTAGCACCATGGCTGGCCATCCAGCTTCATGGAATGCAAATAAAACATTTTAAGGATATCATAATACTAACAAATACCATACAAAATAAAGGGAGGGGATGTGAAATCATCTCTCCTCCTTCAATCACAGAACGCCTTGTATTCTTTGAGGCATCTTGTGAATGGGCAAGTAGTGAGGGGGGTTAGGGATGCAACTGGAGCACTTCACTTCTTGAGTCACATCCCTAAATCCTTGCAGCACCCAGAAACCGAGAGCTATGTGTAGAAGATGGCATGCTGCAAGGTAATATTTCTATACTTTGCAGCACCCCTCCACACAGAAAATTCATCTTTTATTTGTAATTTAGACCCCCATTGCAGTGTGTAAATTATCATAATTTCACAGAGTTTGGTTTTAAAACTTAACCTGATCCCAAACAGTCAAGCTATGACCTAAAGTAGAACTTAAGTTAAAACGTAATACCCTTAATACTTATACCTCTTTCTACCCTACCTAAACCACATTTTACCTATCCTCTAAAGAGAGCCCGTAATACTTAACCTCACCTCAAATCTTTGAAGTGTATTTCCACCTTTACAGCCAAATTTAAGAAACCTCCACATTATGCTTCTTATGTGTTCCCATGTACACAGCATACCAAATACCATAGCAAAAATAATGTTTATTAGGGATGCACCGATACCAAGTACCGTACTTGGTACTTGTACAGATACTTTTTGAGCTCCAAGACTAGACTAGAAGAAAATTCAAAAGCTAGGAGGCAGCTGTCATTCGTAAGGAGCATACGGAGCTCCTGGGATTTCTACATCTCTGTTTTAATGTATGATTTTGTTTGTATAAACATATAAAAAGGGATGCACCGATACCATTTTTGCGAGTACAAGTACTGATACTAGCCCAAGTACTTACAAGTACAAGTACTGATACATTTTTGTTTATTGTCATGTGGCAGTTTTTCTAAAACAATACAGACTAATGATTTCAGGACAGTGGTGGAGTGCCAGAGCTAGGTCCCAGCTGCAACCGCTGCAACCCTGGTAGTTCTCCTGAAAATGCCAAGAATCGGCACTGGTATCTGAAAAGTATTGGTGCATCCCTAATGTTTATAAAAATATTTCTTAACTTTTTATGATTCTGGTGGCACCCTCTATTGCTTTGCAGTGTAGAGGACAAGACTGAGAACCAGTACGTTAACATACAATTGGGGGAATTTATCAAAACTGGAGCAGAGTAAATCTGGAGCAGCTGTGCATGACAATGAGTCAGCTTCTCTCTTTTTTTTAAATCGTAACTGAACAAACTGAAGAGAAAAGCTGATTGGTTGCGTGCAACTGCTCTAGATTCTGTCTGCTCCAGTTTTCATAAATTCCCCCCACTGTATCACTCAAGTGTTGAGAGGGTTTACCCTTTGTTAGGAAAGACAGTCCTGCACATCCAACTGATAATGAAATCTGCCTGCACAGTATATAAAGGGTTAATCATGGCAAATGTAATGCCCCTCCTCACATTACATAGAAGGTGCAGGCTAAAAAAAAATTATTTCAGCAAATAAAAAGGTAAGTATTCATTTTAAGTGTTTTAAGTTATGCTGTGTCCTTCCCCTCCTGGAAGCATCAGTATTTTTTCATTTTCTTTGTATAAAGTTCAGTTTTCAATTGTTTTGAAGTTATTTTGGAGGGGTGGGGGCAGACCTTACATTTTAATGGAAGATCCACTTTAACCTTATTCTCAAAACTCAAAGTAAACCCCCTAATCCCTTACCCAAAACAAAGCCCTAACAATAAACTAACCCCTTGTTCTGTATATACATTCTATCTTGAGCTTGTAACAACCACGCCAAATTGTACTACTTGTGCAGACAGCACGACGCTGAAAGATACTGGCACCAAGCTGTCAGCGCTGAGAACTAATGATCTGTACAAGTTGATGATAGATTTTGTAAAACTACATCCTGGGTCAATTCAAATGACTTAGCTGGGGAAGACAAACCTCCTGAAAGAGAATGTGAAAGAATGTGCATATGAGCAAAATCATGCAGTCTGATCTCCTGCAGTATTTCAGTGATTGCTAATGTTTGCCTGCTGAGTAAAAAGCTCAGTTTTAAAGTGTTATCATGTACAGACAGGGAGTGTGGACTGTTTATTAAATATGTGCTTACTTGCAGCATATGACTTTCTCCTCATGCTTCTGACAATTTTTGAACAATGACGACAATTAAAAAATTGTGCATAATCAATTAAAGGAGAACTATGAGGCGAGAGAAAATCACTCAGCCTCATAGTTCTAGCTGACCTGTGACAATGAAACTGTCACACGTCAGGTCAATAGATCGGGAAGTGAGCGAACTCATACCGTCGCTTGCTCACTTCTCGATCCTGTCCCTGCAGAGAGCCGTGGCTGTCACTAACGGCTCTCTGCAGGGATTCCCCCCTTTCCGATCCTTCAGCGCTGACTGGTGGAACGGACGGGGAGGGGGCGGGTACAGCTGGCTTTGCCTCTAGATAAGTAATGTCCGGATCCGTCCCAGCTGCGGCGTCTCAGTATACCGCGACCTGTAGCTCGCGGTATACTGAGCTTTGGGTGATGGGAGGACGCTAGTTTGTGTCCTCCCGTTACCCTTAGTAGAACTATGGGGAAAAGCCCTGACCCCATAGTTCTCCTTTAAGTTTAATAACAAACTGAATGAACAGACTAATATGATCTGGCTGGGCTGAAAAACATAGGAACAGGTAAGCTAGATCAGGATAGACTTCAAGTGTAATAGGGCAGACTTCATGTGTCAGTACCTGGAGGTAGTGAATGTGGTGCCAGTGGCAGTTTAGGAAAGTATTTGGGTGCAAGTTAATTTTTTTTTTTATTTACTTTTTATTGACAATTTTTTCTCCTTCTTGACAAAACAATACGTTTAAAAAATACAGTTACATACCATACAAAACAAACAAACAACCCGAGACCGTAAAAATGAATCTATAATTACAATCAATATGTGTATTTATTTAGTATAATGGGAGGGGGAAAAAAAAAGAGAAAAAAGAAATTCCTCAAGTAAAATTGCTTATATTTAAACCTAGCTATCCTCTTCCCTAAAATGAGTTTACCATCCCTAGTAGTTTATAGAAAAGGTGTTTAAATATATACCCCCCCATACACACTTTCATACACTTATATAAACAAACACACATACACATAAATAAATAACTATACGTAATCCCAACCATGGCTTATGTCCTACTAATGTGCATATTTAATAGCTATAAGCCTATGTAAAATTCATAAATAACTGTTGTTATATTCAACCTTGTGTATGTGCTATAATTATTAAACCAGTGAGATTCGCTTTCAAGCAATCGTTTAATTAATTAAAAATACAGATCAGATTAAATGTTAAACCTAATTTTTTCTACCAATATGCCTTTCTTCTCCCTAAAAAAGTGCAAGTTAATTTTAAAGAATAAGGGTGCAATTCAGACATTGGACAGGCCACTCAGTTTGCGGCCATTAGTGTCCCTGCTGACTGTGAAAACAGCATATCTGAGATGTGATGGGAAGTGCAGGGATGGTCAATTCTGCAACATCAGAATGTACCTCTGAAGAAGAGGTGGTGCAGCAAAAAGCTTGAACATTTTTTAAGATGAGCAAATAGATTGAATGAATGATCAAGTCAAAATTTGCAGCAAATCCAGCTGAATCACTTTGCACAAAGATTTGTGGAGAGGGAGCAACTTGGTGTAGGAACTTTCCCCACACACAGGCTGCTATTTCATGTGTGGCAGGTGGCAGATTACAAGTACACTCATTACTCACTCCTAGTCCAGTTTATTATCAAAATTAGCGTCTTCAGACTGCACTGATTTTGAAAAAAATATATTCTTTTGTTTCCAAAAAATAAACTGTGTTGGATTACAATCCAAATACAAAATTAGTAAACTGAACGTGAGATCTTAGTTTATCAGAGGAGCAAGCTTGGAATGGTGTCTACTTTACAACACACACAGGGACCATGGGGAACAAAAGTAGCCACCCTCCAGAAGGACAGTGTCAGCACCAATTCAGAGATGATTTGAGGATCCACAGCTGGCTGATACACTAATAAGATAAATGATTGTTAATAGTTAATGTACTTCAAGATTTAATTCCTGAGTTTAGTTTCTAGTTAATGACCCGATCATCAGTACTGCATACTTACTTTTGGCAATATAAAAAAAAAGAAAATGTAAAATAAAAAGCCATTATCTGATAAATAATTACTAAAAAATGCCATGACCTGATCAGTAATGTATACCTACTTTTGGCCCACCCTGTATAGTTGATAAAGTTATATAGTTATATAGTGTAGTTATATAGTTTGCTATTTTTATATATAAACAAATAACTTTATTTATATAGATAGGTTAATGAATTGTAATATATAATTAGGCCTCATTCACACAAGAACAAGTGTTAGCTTGAAATTGGTGACAAAGATTAAAAAAAACATAGAAAGAAACTAATATAGTTAGAAGGTACAAAAGAAAATAATCAATGCTCTTTTTAACTTATTTTGTTTAAGCTTCTCTTTGGAAGATAGGTTTTTCCATTCTTCAGTAAATACATACCTGCAGATTCCTTTCCAGTCCTCTTTTTTGTGGTAAGCAGCGCTGTAGCTGGGGACAATAGGATCACACAGCTTTGGCTGCTGCTCCACTGCAGACATATTTAGTGCAGCCTTGATGTCCTGAAAATGTATATGAAATGGCTGCTGTGACTCCTCTACCATCTTCTCTATCATTTCCTGGCATTCTGCAAACGAATGCCAAGTTTTTTTTCACTTAGGCCAGTGAACAAGGCCTAAGGGGAAAAATACAAAGCAAAAAAAAAAAAACATTGCTGTTTAATACTTAGTAGTTTAGAAGCATCTCTCAAACTTGGTATACATAAAGCTATACTTTTTGGGCAATCCAAGAATTGACAATCTAGTTTTAAACACAGACTGATTAAACTGTATTGTTTGGGGAAAAATAGACTTTCTTGGCTAAAATGCCTGCTTAGTCACAGGAACTGCCAATTTACTTTCTAATACTTCTCAGTTCTGACTAAGGAAATAGATTTGGTATTGGTTGTCCAAACGTTGTCACAATTCCACCGAAAAAAGGATTGTTGGTGATGGACATGGCAGTATGAACCAAATCAAAATGCCTACCATGATGAAGAAGATACTGGCAGCAGTAGAGTCAAGCAGACAGAAGTCATCAGCATATGGCAGCTGTTTTCCCAGTTTTCCAAACATTTTATGAGGCCCATTAATAAGTCCATGCAGCCATGCTTTCTCAGCCTGGTGTATTTTGTACATTTCTCTGTGTGGTTTGCAATATTAATTTCCCTGTAGGGAAGAGTAGAGAAGACAGTCCAAATAATGAGCCAAATATTCTTCATTCCTCAGGGTAAGCTACATGTTGTTCTCAATGGTGGTCTAGCTTTCAACTACTGCCATAGCTTAATTTCACACATTAATGAATACAAAATCTAACAAAATCATAGTCAGTGTGCTTCTTACCCTACACCTTTGATCATTATGTCTTCTACACAAAGTCAGGTCTTCTTTAACTACTTGCTGTTCAGAGCAATTTCTTAATTTTTTGCACACACACGATAAAATCTGAATTTTTGGCTAGAAAACAGCTACAAACCCCCACACAATTTTATTTATTTATTTAAAGCAGAGGCGCTGTAGAATAAAAAAATGCTGGTTGGGATTTTTTATTTTGCATGATATTTATTATTACATAGTATTTATATTTTATATTTATATTGATTTATTTATATTTATTTGTGCAAATGTGTATCAAACCAATATTTTTAGGATAAAATACACTAAGATGAATTTTAGTGCACATAAACACAATATATTACCCAATTTTTTGGCATGATATTAAAAAAAATTGGTTACGCTGGGAAAATAAATACCAAATATGTCAAGCCTAAAAATTGTGTGCACCTGTGAAATCACAAAAAAAACCTAATCCTTTAAAAAAAAAAGCGACACTTTAAAAGCTTTTACCACTCACCAATTTAGTGTTAACAGTGATTGATGGCCCTAGAATTATTGCTCACACTCCGACTTTCGCTGTGATTTTTCCCATGTAGGCACACCAGACTTGTGTTTGCATGTATATGTGTGTGTATGTGTGGGTGAGTACTTTAAAGATGTTTTTTTTAATCTGTAACTTTAATATGTAATAATAATAATAATAAATATTAATATATATATTTTATTTTTATTTATTTTTTAAGGTGTTTTTTTTACACTTAACTCTATTGCTACAACATGCCCCCCATGTGATGGCAAAGAGGATGTAACAGGTCCTCTTTATGGAGACATAAGGGGTATATTAGACCGATGTCACCTGTAGACCCCAAAGAAGCTGATGGAGCACAGACCATGGTTTACCAGCTTCTTCACTGCCTACAGCAGTCAGAGAAATGACACACTGAAAAGTGATGTACTACACATTGCGTCTTCTCAGTGATTGGAGGGGAGATCAGTCTTTGGAAGTGTGCTGATCTCCCTCTGATTGAGCTGGACAGAGCCGCCGTTCAGGTCCCAGGCCCGCACCGGGAACAGCTGAGTCTGGGATAGCCTGCAGCGGCGGCAAGGAGTGGGGGACGCACATTCCCCAGCATTGTAACAGCCATAATTTTTTTGCATGTCTTATTTAGAAGATTTCCCTTCACTTCTTGTCCTAGAAGTACAACAGGAAGCGAGAAGAAATCTTTCCAAAGTCATCGGAACTGGTGTCTGCATGGAAGATTTTCCCTCAATCTTTGTCCGGTGACAACCATAAAATGTTGGATATTTTTTTTCCCATTGACAGTGGTCACTAAGACAAAGAGAAAAAAATAAGCTCCACAGCAGGGAAACAGCAATAAAAATCTGAAAAAGGTTCTAACACTCATCCCCTCTATCCAAAAACTAAAAGAAAAAAAAAATTGGTTCAGACAAAACCATCACATTTAAATCTGACGGAAGTCTTTAGCTAAATTAGGGAACAACAAATGGGATCAGAATGAACAACATGTGCAGTAGTACTCTGCCTCTGGGGCTGAAATAGTTTTGCTATATTTCGGAAGATACTTTAAATATTCCATTGCTTAGATAAGAAGTGATAATAAAATCAATATTGCAAAGCGCCTTTTCGCATAAGGCGATAAAAATCTTTCTCAAGTCATGTGGAGTTTAAGACTCTTTTGAACTCAGCTATATCTGTATATGGGAAAATGAATACTTCTTTAAATTTGTACATTTCAGATAAATATCATGAACATTACACCATGTTAGCACAGATTTATTCATGCTGCTAGACAAATTAATATACCCGATCCCCCACATTCAAATGAATTCACTTTTTCTCCCTGTGGTCATAGGATAAAGAATATTCCACATTAATAAAAGATAAATGTTAACAGTCTGAATACTACTGCAGTAGTCTGGTCAAGGCCCAAACATACTGAACATCTTTTCCGTGAGGATGTAAGAAGAGCCCTAAACCAGCACACACATGGGCAGTGAAGGATATGTCTCATGCTCATTCAGATCACCATGCTGTTGGGGTTCCTCTATTTTTTTTCCCTTTAACTCTGCCATTATAATGTAGAGAAGGGACTGTTCCCTTTTCTGTGGAGAAGTAACTGCAACAACAAAAATAGAAACCATAACATAACATTTTTTTAATGTTTTTAAATGGATGTTTTATATCTGTGTTTTACAAATGTGTTATATGTATAAAATGTTTGTTTCGCAAAGAAAAATATTAATACATGACAAAGAATTTCCAAAGCTCCATGAATTATCGAAAAAAGACAGTACAGCAACAATAATATACATTCGGACAAACTGGCTCTCACTGAAATCTCAGATGAAGCCATCCAGTAAGGGATAAATCGATGGTCTGACTTATTCACCTGTGAAGGTAAAATTTCAGCATAAACTGTGTAAAGACGGACAAAATAAAAAAAATGACATACAGTATACGGCCCAGTATATCAATCGGGAGGGCATCAGAGCATGCCTAATTCTAGTCTTGGCACCAGCCAGCCTTTTTAGGGAACAGAGCTCAAGTAGGCAGTTGCTAGATGGTCTAGCTGTTACCTTGAGATTTGAACCTGAACCTGTTCCTGAGATCTGCTTTGCTTTTGCTGACCTGGCTTACCTTTAGATTGGTCTCTGCTCTACCTTCCTATTATTGACCTCAGTTACATAGTTATATAGTATTTGAGGTTGAATGATGACAAAATAGGAGGTAAATGGAGTGTCCTAAAAAAGGAGTTCAGAGACTTAGGTGCTAGGCTGAAGGAAAGAACCCCCACGGTGGTATTCTCTGAGATACTGCCAGTGCCACTCTGGACAGACAGCGAGAGATGAGTGAACTTAACAAGTGGCTCTGGAACTGGTGTCGGAATAAGGGCTTTGGTTTCCTGGAGAACTGGGCTGACTTCTCAGTCGGTTACCGGCTCTTCAGCCGAGACGGGCTGCATCTTAATGGGGAAGGTGCAGCATTTCTGGGGGGAAAAATGGTTAAAAGACAGGAGGAGCTTTTAAACTAGATAATGGGGGAGGGGGGTAAAATAAAAACCAAAAAATTAAATATTAAACAACAAATCGGCCAGATAACAAAGAAGGAAAAAATACAGGATTAGATAGTGGGCTCACTCCAGTCAACAGTCAACATAGTCAAAGTAGTAAATCAAGCCAACATAGAGAACACACTCAATGTAGTCAATATAGTAAATCTAATTGCCCAAGGTGATCCAATTAGGAATGGACCAACCATAACAGGTACAATTAAAAATAGTAGTGGGCATCAAGAAGGGAGCAAATGTTTAACCAGTAAAAGTACAAAAATGAAATGTATGTTCACCAATGCTAGAAGTCTAGCAAATAAAATAGAAGATCTTGAAGTCATGTTACTCGAGGAGGACTTTGCTATAGTGGGAATAGCAGAAACGTTGTTCGATAGCACACACGATTGGGCTACTAACATAGAAAGGTACAACCTGTTCAGGATGGACAGGCTGGCAAGAAGGGGGGGGGGGGGGGGGGG
>NW_017306473.1:462143-469272 GCF_000935625.1 Nanorana parkeri
TGTTAAAAATAACCTCATTATGCACATCCGGGACGATATCACGTCAAGTGGTGGAGATGATGTGGAATCTTTATGGCTAGAACTAGATAGAACGGACCTTAGCCGTAAACTTATTGTGGGTGCCTGTTATAAACCTCCAAATATAGGGGAAGAGGAGGAAGCCCACCTACAATCCCAAATAGAAGTAGCGGAGAAACAGGGAAATGTTGTGGTAATGGGCAACTTCAATTACCCAAGCATCAACTGGGCTAATGGAACTTCGCAAACGGCAAAGGTGGCCCGTGTTCTTAATATGTTGCGAGACAATTTCATGGATCAGATGGTTGAGGTCCCGACTAGGAAAAAATGCAATCCTAGATCTGATCATCAGCAATAATACAGAGTTAATTGAGGATATTGTCATCGGGGAGACACTGGGTAATAGTGATCACAAGGTGATTGCTTTTAATATTGGGTACAAGAAAGGGAAGGGGGATGGTCGGACGAGAAGCCTAAACTTCAGGAAGGCCAACTTTGATAAACTACGCAATATAGTGGGTGAAATCACATTGGAAAACTTATTTCATAAACTAAACGTTGAACAAAAGTGGGACTGTTTCAAGAACAAATTTAAAAGTGATATTCCCAAGTATATACCGTTGGGTAACACAAATAAAAGATCAAAAACGAAGCCAATATGGCTAAATAAAACAACACTAAGTATAAAACGCAGGGGGCAGTATTGGCATTTCAAAACTACAAAGAATGTAATAAAAGATGTAAACTGGTAGTCCGGGCAGCTAAAATTGAATGTGAGAAGTATATCGCCACAGTTAGTAAAAGGAACCTCAACATTTTTTATCAAAACATAAACAGTAAAAAGGGGAGAAAGGAACAGATAGGCCCAATAATGGGAGGTTAGAGGCCCGAGGCGCTAAATACTTTTTTCTCGTCGGTATTCACCAAGGAAACAGACGGGTTTAATGTACATGATAAAACACAAAATCTAACAGGACCTCAACACCTGAGTGGTTGACTGAAACTGTAATACAACATAGGCTTAAACTACTTAATGCCAATAAAGCATTAGGACCTGATAATCTACACCCCAAGGTACTCAAAGAACTCAGCCAGGCAATAACGAGACCATTGTTACTCATTTTTAAGGAATCCATAATGGCTGGTAGAGTGCCAAGCGACTGGCGGAGGGCTAATGTGGTACCAAAATTTTAAAAAAGGGTCAAAATGCCAACCGGAGAACTATAGACCAGTCAGTCTGACATGCATAGTATGTAAACTGTTAGAGGGAATTATTAAGGACTACTTAGTGGAATTCATTAAAATTAGTTATACAAGGTAAGGGCTATGGGCATAGATGAAATAGTGTGCACGTGGATAGAAAACTGGCTACAGGAACGGGTACAAAGAGTATCGATAAATGGCACCTTTTTAGACTGGGCTGGAGTCAGGAGTGTCGTGCCCCAGGGTTCTGTGCTGAGCCCCATGCTTTTTAACCTGTTTATTAATGACATCGGGGAGGGAGTGAGTAGCCATGTCTCAGTGTTTGCTGATGATACGAAAATTGGGAGGGTAATAAACACGGATTTAGACTTTGTAACATTACAGGAGGACCTAGATAAACTCGGGGAGTATGTATGGCAGATGAAGTTCAATGTCGATAAATGCAAGGTATTGCACTTTGGAGTTAAAAATAGGCAAATGGACTATACACTTATGGGTGTGCCACTAGGGAAGTCAGAAACGGAGAAGGATTTGGGGGTCATTATAGACCGCAGATTGAAGAACAGCTTGCAGTGCCAAGTTCCTGACAATGGCTTATTATTATTATTATTACATAGTATTTATATAGCGCCAACAGTTTGCGCAGCGCTTTACAATATAAGGAAGACATTACAGTTACAATACAATTCAAGACAAGATGGTAAGGAGGGCCCTGCCCCTGAGGGCTTACAATCTAAAAGAGGAGGGGGAAATGATACACGAGGTAGCTGTGGGAATGAATTATGTGAGAATGTGAAAACTCCTGGTGTGACGTCCATGTATGTTCTACCAGAATAATGGGGCAGAGAACAGGCCGTTTATGTATAGTCCGCAGGTGGCTGGTCCGCAGGTGGTTAGCTGACACAGTACTGGCAATCCCTAAACCACTCTGATTGCTACATTAAAGGGAATGACAAAAGGCTGACATCAAGTCAAATTTAGGTACTTACATTAGTTGCATTTAAAAAAAAGAAATGTAATCATTTCTTAATAAATAAAGAGCTACAACAATGGGTATGTTTCATATATGCCTGAAGTTTAGAATAAAGGCCGTTCATAACTCCTTTTGTAGAAATTGCTTTCCTGTATGTATCATATCGCCCTCATCTGCTCTCCTTTTACTGTTTGTACAGTGTTTCTTTTTCAGGCTAGCTCCATTTATTTGAATAGGAAAATCAGCACATTCCCTGGTACACAGCTGGTATGTGAGCTTTTTGTATGTGTTCTTGCGGAACTTAGAGACAACAAGAACAATCATTTATGCAGTTGTTTCCCTTTTTTTTTCCATTTCTAATACGAGGAGAACTTTGAAAGTCACAGAAAAATCCACATTGCCTCTACTTCTTACAAAGCTAAATGATTAAAAATGAAATATATTTGAATGACAAACCATATACTGGGCCAGATCTTCCATTGTATTGATTCTGAAAGGTGTACTATATATATAAAAGGAATGTATACTGATTGTGTATTTTCTTTTTTTCTTATTGTTAGGACTTACGAATGTTAAAAAATATTTTGGTCCAATTTTTCAGGTAAATAGGAAATAATGAATATTAATCCATCCCCATCTGCTATTTCTAAATAAACATTTATGAGGTACTGTATAATCTGTTCTTTACAGAGATAATTTTCCCAATCTGCAATTTACAAACAGACCTGCATTGATCATCACAGGTATGACAGACATCTACTAGAAGATCACATCGTGATTCATGAATTCCACATTCCACCCCACTTAATGCCTAGCTGTTCAGGAATAGCACAGCACCAATACAAAACATGTCTCTGACATCTTTTTTGCATCTTGAGTCTGTTTTAAATGGTATCTATGGTCAAAAAATAAAAATAAAAATAAATATGGATTTCTATAATGAATTTCCATAAGTTCTATCCCACTACTGATAACCATATCAATCTAGAAGTTTGTAAACTTACTTATTGATAATAAGGATATACTTCCTCAATGCACTCCCTTGATTCACCACTCTCACTAAGCCTGCCATCTAACTTACAAGTGATCACCTGAACTTCCCACAATTTAACATCCTCATTGCTTGCAATTAGGGTTGCCACCTTTTCTTCAAGCCAAACCCGAACACTGTAGTGCCTCATTTTTCACTGAAAAATGCACTTTACTTAAATCGCATACCAAACTCCCCTCTTCGCTCTGGGGTAGGAGGGGGCGTGGCGGTGCATTGAAGTCAATGGCACTGCAGCCGCACACCCCCAACCAGGGGCAGATCCAGAGTCAATTCTCGGGAGGGGCACTGCCAGAAAATTAAGTAGATTCCTGGATCCAGACAAGCGCAGCCTCCCGTCTCCCATGCTGTCAGAAACTGCATACAGCGTGTGCTGGTTACTACTTAAACCAGCGCGCTGTGTGCAGCTTCTGAGAAGAAACGCTATTAGCATAGCGAGGAAGCCGGCTGCGCATTTTGCATCGCTCCCGCTAAAGGGTTCAAAACCCGTACTGTCCGGGTGATTCCCGGACGGGTGGCAACCCTACTTGCAATGCATGATGGGCTATGTAGTCTTGAGAAATTGAGATTGCATCACATCAGACAGCAGGGAAAGAGACACAAAGCACACTGGGAATCCAGGAAGTTGATGAAAGTGATGGGCAGATGGAAGGCAGCACTCACTACATAAAAGGGATTGTTTTCAAGTAAGCTTTGATTGCATTGTCAACAACAACTCTAGTATGTATTCCTATTACAGTGTTGATGTTATAACAGGATAGTATATGCTGGAACCTTAGAAAAAGATGTTGCCAGTATAGTAATAACTGTATCTAATATTATGAGTGTAAGTGTTACAAACACACATCACAAATCGTTTAACACATGAAAACAATATTTGTACTAGATAAGTGCCTGAGTCTGCTGGTGTCTTGCTTGATAAATCCCCCACCTCCTCCTTCTTTCCTCCACCCAAAAGTTGGTTCCTACTTCACATTGAAATCCTCCTTGAAATCAGAAGCTCCAATCACATCAGAGACATAAAAGCTTGTCTCTGTTATGCCAGAAAACATCTTGATGATCCCCAAGACTTTTGGGAAAATACTCTGTGGATTGACGAGACAAAAGTTGTACTTTTTGGAAGCTGTGTGTCCCATTACATCTGGCGTAAGAGTAACACCACATTTCAGAAAAAGAACATCATACCAACAGTAAAATATGGTGGTGGTAGTGTGATGGTCTGGGGCTGTTTTGCTGCTTCAGGACCTGGAAGACTTGCTGTGATAAATGGAGCCATGAATTCTGCTGTCTACCAAAAAATCCTGAAGGATCGTGTGCGGCCATCTGTTTGTGACCTCAAGCTGAAGCGAACTTGGGTTCTGCAGCAGGACAATAATCCAAAATACACCAGCAAGTCCACCTCTGAATGGCTGAAGAAAAATAAAATGAAGACTTTGGAGTGGCCTAGTCAAAGTCCTGACCTGAATCCTACTGAGATGCTGTGGCATGACCGTAAAAAGGCGGTTCATGCTCGAAAACCTTCCAATGTGGCTGAATTACAACAATTCTGCAAAGATGAGTGGACCAAAATTCCTGCACAGCGCTGTAACAGACCCATTGCAAGTTATCGCAAATGCTTGATTGCAGTTCTTGCTGCTAAGGGTGGCCCAACCAGTTATAAGGTTTAGGGGGCAAACACTTTTTCACACAGGGCCATGTGGGTTTGGATTTTGTTTTCCCTTAATAATAAAAACCTTCCTTTAAAAACTGCATGTTGTGTTTACTTGTGTTATCTTTGACTAATATTTAAATTTGTTTGATGATCTGAAACATTAAAGTGTGACAAACGTGCAAAACAATGAAAAATCAGGAAGGGGGCCAACACTTTTTCACACAACTGTATATGTGCAGCAGTTAAAGAGACCCTGTCACCATCTTTTATCTTGCTAACTAAAAGCCAGGCAGGTATTTTTCGTTTAGGTGTACTTACAAAAGTGCTGCCTGTTACAGCAATAACATTCATAGGAAAAGTTATCATTGCCATAATTGTGCTAGAAAATCAAAACATCTGAGTGTTGGATCTTGAGACAGCCCAATGCACTCATCCCATCCACCATCATTAAAGTGTTTATCCCAATGCACTCATCCCATCCACCATCATCAAAGTGTTTATATTGCGAGTACAAAAAATCTCCCAAGATCAGTACTGAAAACTGTTGCAGAGTAAGTCTTCTGTGTCTGTATATTATACAGCAGCTTTTAGAAAAGCACTCGAAAAACATATGGACTGGGGAGGCAGTGGTGTGGCTGCCTGGAAATCTTATAAACCAGCACTCCCGAAAGTGTCAATTTCCTAGCAAAATTCATGCACTAATATCTTTCCTGAGGAGGGCCAAATTGCTGCAGCAGGCAGAGCCTTCGTAAGTACGTCTAAAGCTGCCCACACACCTTACAATTTATCTGCAGATTTTCTGTGGTCAGATGGAAAAAGTGCAACAGATTGGCCCAGGTGGAGATTACTCCATCCACACAGTTAAGTGTAGATGGAGGAATCTGTTGCACCTTTTCCATCTGACCACAGAAAATCTGCAGATAAATTGTATGGTGTGTGGGCAGCTTAAGGCTCTGTTCACACTTCAGGCTGTGGTAGCGTGTGCAAATGCCGATTTGTGTGCGGTTTTGTCGTGGTTGACACACATCAGCCCATTCAATCAATTGGCTGCTGCACATATGACAAACGTGGCAAAGTAGTTCATGCAGCATTTCTAGCTGCAAGTGCTCTGCTTTTTTCCCTGAATGTTTGCATATTTTACTGACTGTTTGGGGTGCCATTAAAATGTAATGGAACCGCAAGGGTGGTGCACATTTTTGATGCGTTGCGTGAACACATGACCAAGCGCACGCTTTGGCGTTTGTTTACACAGCGCAAAGGTGTGAACCTGGGCAAACACTGATTGCCAGCCTACATTTTACTTGACCAGGTAAAAGGTAGTAACAGAGCCTCTTAACATAAATCTGATGCATTGCCCTTTATGAACAAAGCACTGTTTCACTGAAATACTTTTAAAACCATGATAATGTTTTTTCCTTTTGCAGTCTGTGTCTTTCCCTTCACAGTTGGATTTGCCAACTGTCCTGGATTTGCTGGGGTAGTCCCACTTTTTGGTCTGATGTCTCGCTTGGCAATGTTCCAGGCTGTGTCTCGGGATTAGGGTCACAGGGGAAGCTTTTGAGCTTTTCTTGGCCTTGTCCAGACCACCATATTGTTGCGCTGCTAACTAGCCCTATACAATCCAGCATGATAGGGCTGGGCCCTGCAGGAGATTGACAGATTGGCCATAAGAGGGTCTAGCATGCCACACAGGGCAGTGGAGCCCAGAGGACTATAAAATGAAATGGAAGCTGGTGTAAATAGTAGGCTGTCATAGTGAACCAAGAACAGGGGGCAGGGCACAGGATTGGTAAAGGACCAGTAAAGATACTAGGGTGTCACAGGTTGCGGAAAAGGGGTTTCAGGAGCTGCAGGAAATGAGAGGACAGCAAGTTGGTATTAGGGGGGTCGAGAAGAGCAGATATTGTGGTGGTACAGTGTACATCATGATGGTTAACCAGAGAATAAAGTATTGAAAGTCTGGGGTATCATAGAATGTGGAAATAGTTGGGCTGCAGCTAGGGGTACATGGAGGGATAAGTAGGGTAACAGTATGTCTAGGACTGGTGGTAACTACAGAGGAAGATGGGGTAACAGCATGTCCAAAAATGTGGGGTATGTGGAATGGCAAATGGGTAAAAGTATTTCTGGGATTGGAGGTATTAGGAGGATAAGGAACATGGCAACACAGAAATCTGCCCAGGCTAACTTTGGGTCTGCAGTAAAATGAGAAGGTTTTCTGGAAAGCAAGAGGGGT
>NW_017306473.1:469385-477882 GCF_000935625.1 Nanorana parkeri
GAGGGGGGGGGGGGGGAGGGGTGGGGGGGGGGGGGGGGGGGGGGATTCCCTATGCAGCCATCAAGTGGTCACCAGTGAAAGGTCAGAGCAAAAGGGACAGCCAGTAAAGGTGAAAAAGCTAAAAAGCTCAGGAGTAATGAGGATCAAAGCTGGATGATCATTCCATCGTATACTTGTTACTACTGTCTAGACCTGAGTAAATACTCATACAGCAAGTATATTTTATGCACAGGACAGCTTTATTACTGAACTTTTGTGTATGTAGTATTTTTACAACTTTTATATACTATGCAGAATGATTGTTCATATAGTTAATGTCTGTAGTCCTCATTTAAAAGCTTGGGATCAGTGTTTACAAGTTTAATGTTACTTTTGTTTTTCTTTGGCCCAACTACAGCTCCCGTTTATATGTTTAATTAAAGTATGGTATAAGAATAACAGTATGCCTCTTTTAGAGCCATGGCCATTTTAAGTGGATTCCTCACACCTAATTAAAGTACATTCTCAATGTACTGTCAGTGTACTCTCATCCTACAATTGCTTGCTGGATTGAAAAATTGTAAAATTTGTTGGTAAAGTGTTGAAAATGTGAAATGCTGGCAATGATGCCTTCACTTCCTGTCCTGTAGACTCAAAAGGAAATGATAACCTTTAATGGGGAACCACTCACCTCTATACACCACCCTCACCACTGTATCCAAATCTAAAGAAAAAGTAATAATTTAACCAATATGCTAAGTGGGAACTTTTGTATTTGCTGGATGCACACATACTAATGCACATTCGTTGTGCTTTCTGTAATTGTATAGCAGAATTTGCTAATTTCAATAGAAGCAATTGATGGGACAAATGTTCTAATTCAGCAACAGATGCAAAGCGCTTGCAGCCAGTTGAGGCTGCATTAATCCTGCAAATTTAAGTGTATTCTGGAATTAGGTGCATGGCTTATTACAGTGTGTATATTCTGCCCAACAACAGACCAGGATCTAGAAATGAAACAGAAGGACAAAAAAGGAAAGTGCAAAGGGGATCAGTGAAGCGATGAGCCTATACGTTCAGCTGCCTTCCCTCCCCTTGTGGCTGTTACTAGCTCTAGTGCGTCTACTAGGAAGATATCACTTACTGTAATAACACATAAAATCTGTCTCTGTTATTAATGTGTCACTTCACTGTAAAATATTTTCCAGTCTAGGCCTGCGTCCAGATATTTCATTACACTTTATTTTAGTTACAAGTGATTATTTTTTTTGTGAGTGATACATAAATTCTTTAGGAAGAAGACTCAAGATCAGATAAAACAGAGGGTTATTTTCTGCCTCTTTCTTGCACATTTCCAACCAGCAATGTTTAGACCAGGAGACAAGGTACTAGGGGTTCTCGGCACTTTCCTCATCCTAATACAAACGTTTACCGTATTACATCAAAAACACAATAATCGCAATAGGCTTAATTTAGAAAGCTACATGGTAGCAAACCCTTACCTCAGCTGTATGTGGCAATGGTAGTAAAGAGCTTACAGGCATTTACAAGGGAACATAACAGACAAAAACATGTGACCTTAGTTTATATTTATGATCATTACATCTTAGTTGTATGAACATTAGCAGTGATAATGCTGATAGCCATGCCCCCCACAACAATTTTTCATCCCAATGTAGTGTAAGAATAGGGATGAGCGAACTGGCTAAAGTTCGGTCTGTAGGAAGTTCGGTGAACCCATCGGAAAGACTACAAACTCCAACATAGCATTGAAACCTTTAGAAGTCTATGAGAGCCAAGTCTTGTCATTTTTCTTGGACTTTCTCACAGCTAATTTGCAACATTTTGTTGCAAGGGCATGGGTAGCTGGGAAATGCCATAGGGGACTGATAAGCTCCCCAAGCTAAGGGCTTAACCAAGGCACAGAGTCTAAGTGACAGTTGGTCTTCACAATAGCTTTTGATGGTAGACCTGGGCAAGTAACCCTATCGGTTCTGGTTTTCTTTGCTGCAAACTAGCACCAGTTTATGGCCCTCAAGATTGCCCAACCAAGGGGGTAGCTGGAACAGAAAGCCTAAGGTGCAGACAGAAGAGTAGAAGAGGCAAAGCAGAAGTCTTGACATATGTCAGGCAAGAGAATAGTCAGGTCCAGGCAGGGATTGAGGCAGAGGGGAGACGGGAGAGTAGTCAGGTTTGGGCAGAGATTGTTGCATGTGGCAGGCGAAAAAGTAGTCGGGTCCAGATATGGTCTAGGCAGGTGAGAGAGCATTCGGGTCAATCTGGGTTGGCAACAGACAAGCAACGTACTGTTAAATATTATAATGCTTTAGCCCTGGGGTAGCTGGAGATACCAGCCACTTTAAAGGTTCATACTTTCTCTACCCTCTTAGTAGAGAAACATGACCAGTGGTGGCAATACACGCTGAAGAGCACAGATGTAAGCTGACGCACACACAAACAGATACGCTGGAAATTCTGGAAATCCTAGCAACAAGAATACCATAAGAGAGCCATGTACCAATGCAAACCTTTTTTTTAAATGCAGTTTATTGGAGAATGGGTCTTTTAACACGTCTCAAAGGGCAGCACTGAAAATACACAAATCTTTGGGGGATGCCTTAGAGCTGCATATGAAGTTATAGAATGGTATGACTTAACCCTTTAGATTTCCTTAAAAATATACGGCAGCTAAATGACAGATTCACAGTTATTAACCATATATGGTCAGTGACATCATGCAGGAACCCCAGCTGGTTTGTTTACAAGCAAAAGTCAGCCAGGAAAATGTCATTTTGTGGTGGGGCAACATCGTCAGACAGCAGGTTGTTGTGGCAGCAAGTCATCATAAATGACGCTGGATCTTCATTGCAGGATGCTGTAATTGACTCTGGCTTTACAATGTGGGAGACTATTTAGATTTTTTTAAATTAATAAAAGTCTTATTCACAGTGTGGATGTCTTTATTTCGTTTTTTGGGGGGTAATGAGTAAGAAGGGGTACTCATGTACCCTATACTCATTTCCATGGGGGGGGGGGAAATATCTATACCAATGTTAAAGGCTTGAGGTCTGGTATGGTTCAGGAGAAGGAGGGTGCATGCTTGTTGCCCTTCCATACTAGCATTCTAGGTTGCATGCATGGATAAAGGCCTGGTATAAATTATTGGGGGAACCCCACGCCACTTCTTTTCCCATTTTGTTTGTCCCTTTAAAAATGAATGCAAGCGTGCACCCCCCTCCTAAACCACACCAGGCTGCATACCCTCAACATTGGGAGCAAAGCCTCCCCCTACACTTGCAATTCACTTTGTTCCCACATCCACGGGGCCTGATCCCCACATCCTATCCCCCAAAAGTGATGTGGGGGTTTGTAAGGGAGGGACTTATCAGAAATTGGAAGCCCCTTTATATTTATAGGGGCCCCCGTATTTACCCTGAACTGGGAAATCAGTACCCCATGTTACACATTCCAAAAAAGAAATGTAAATAAAGATAACCACACAGTGAAATATTATTTATTGAAAGATTTGTAAACTTTGCCCCCCATGTAAATTCAAAGTCAAGCATGTTGTCCAGCAATGTAGATCCTCATCGATCTAAAAGATCTGCTGCCCAACAATCACACATTGCACTCCCATAAACAAACAGGCCAGGGAACCTGGGTGAGGTAATTAAATATATGGTCATATGGGCAAACAGAGGGCGGGTGGGGACCTTTCATTCAGCATTGGTAGTGCTGCCACCACTAAGTGACAGAACTGATGTTGTGCATGCAGAAATTATTTCCTTTGGTGCAACAATTGTTCTGGCCTGATTTCTAATAGATTACAGATGACCACAAAGAAAAAAGTAAAGTGGTGTTAGGTTTGGAGACCTAGGAGGCCATTTGACTCGACCCTGCCTCCTGATCCACCTGTTTGGATTAGACTGATTCATAAAAAAAAATCCCACAGCAATAGCAAAGTATGGTGGGCACCATCTTATGGAAAATACATATTATGTTGTTCCAACAAATCATCACAAGTCATCTAATTGAGAGATAAGAAAGCATTGTAACATACAGAGGTAGGTTTCCTGTGTTACCTTACATATATAAAATATGGCCCAATTAATCTGTGACCAAATATTCCTCCCCGCAATATAATTCTTATATTAGGTTGGAAAAGAGCTTTAGCCATCCAGTTGGTGGGGTGTTTTCAGACCAGTAGCGTGCATTGTGCCAAATTATACTACCACTGAGTACTCATGTACCCTATACTCATTTCCATGGGGGGGGGGGCAATATCTATGTGGACATTATTATAAAGGGGGTCTCCAGATTTCTATAAGTTCCCCCACTGCAAACCTCCACATCCTCTTGGGGGCTGGATGTGTGCATGAGGCCTTTGTCCCCTTAACATAAGACAAGGTGCCTTGCAAGTGGGCTGGTTTTGCAGATTCCCCTTGCAGGGTACCCTCCCAATGTTAAAGGCTTGAGGTCTGGTATGGGTCAGGAGAAGGAGGGGGCATGCTTGTAAGTTCCCCCACTGCAAACCTCCACATCCTCTTGGGGGCTGGATGTGTGCATGAGGCCTTTGTCCCCTTAACATAAGACAAGGTGCCTTGCAAGTGGGCTGGTTTTGCAGATTCCCCTTGCAGGGTACCCTCCCAATGTTAAAGGCTTGAGGTCTGGTATGGTTCAGGAGAAGGAGGGTGCATGCTTGTTGCCCTTCCATACTAGCATTCTAGGTTGCATGCATGGATAAAGGCCTGGTATAAATTATTGGGGGAACCCCACGCCACTTCTTTTCCCATTTTGTTTGTCCCTTTAAAAATGAATGCAAGCGTGCACCCCCCTCCTAAACCACACCAGGCTGCATACCCTCAACATTGGGAGCAAAGCCTCCCCCTACACTTGCAATTCACTTTGTTCCCACATCCACGGGGCCTGATCCCCACATCCTATCCCCCAAAAGTGATGTGGGGGTTTGTAAGGGAGGGACTTATCAGAAATTGGAAGCCCCTTTATATTTATAGGGGCCCCCGTATTTACCCTGAACTGGGAAATCAGTACCCCATGTTACACATTCCAAAAAAGAAATGTAAATAAAGATAACCACACAGTGAAATATTATTTATTGAAAGATTTGTAAACTTTGCCCCCCATGTAAATTCAAAGTCAAGCATGTTGTCCAGCAATGTAGATCCTCATCGATCTAAAAGATCTGCTGCCCAACAATCACACATTGCACTCCCATAAACAAACAGGCCAGGGAACCTGGGTGAGGTAATTAAATATATGGTCATATGGGCAAACAGAGGGCGGGTGGGGACCTTTCATTCAGCATTGGTAGTGCTGCCACCACTAAGTGACAGAACTGATGTTGTGCATGCAGAAATTATTTCCTTTGGTGCAACAATTGTTCTGGCCTGATTTCTAATAGATTACAGATGACCACAAAGAAAAAAGTAAAGTGGTGTTAGGTTTGGAGACCTAGGAGGCCATTTGACTCGACCCTGCCTCCTGATCCACCTGTTTGGATTAGACTGATTCATAAAAAAAAATCCCACAGCAATAGCAAAGTATGGTGGGCACCATCTTATGGAAAATACATATTATGTTGTTCCAACAAATCATCACAAGTCATCTAATTGAGAGATAAGAAAGCATTGTAACATACAGAGGTAGGTTTCCTGTGTTACCTTACATATATAAAATATGGCCCAATTAATCTGTGACCAAATATTCCTCCCCGCAATATAATTCTTATATTAGGTTGGAAAAGAGCTTTAGCCATCCAGTTGGTGGGGTGTTTTCAGACCAGTAGCGTGCATTGTGCCAAATTATACTACCACTGAGATTAAATGAGGCGTCATCATATTGAAACACCATTAATTCCCACTCACAATATCCCATACACCTGTCTTTGTCATCACCATGATATTCCTGGATCAGCTGCATGGAAATTATGATTTCTAATAATTCATGACCATGAATTCAGATTTTTGGGATACCCTGTACATTACTTTGTTATCAATATTACTGACAAAATCATAATTGCCGAATCAACAGGCCCATTTTATCAAATGTAAAATTGCTCTGGTCCCTAAGGGGTAGACAGGTACAGCAGCTGAAGTAGTTAAAGTTTCAGATAAATTCAAGCAGAGCAGACAAACTGCTATAGGTCTATTCTGAAAGGTTTGTTGAGAGCAGGTACCCTTCTCCTGCAATAATAAATCTATATGCTATTTAGATAGACTTCAATTTTCCTATACAATTCAACATGTCTTCATTTTCCCCTTTGTGCTTAACATCCTCATTATTCTATGTCAATCTAACAATCCTGATCTTTTTGCCGCTGGTTAATTACATGCCTAATATATTGAAAAGAAGCATCACATCAAGAAGTCACATGCGACATTTTAGGGATTTTTTTTGCTCCTGAAAGTTCCATTACTTCCCTTTGTTAGCTCATTATACAATCAAGGAGGATGAAATGAGCAAAATGCAATTTAGTAGCTTTTTGTTTACGCCTAATTATAATAATAGCACTCATTACTAGGAGTGAAGTGGAACAGAACATTTAAAATTAAAAAAAAAAAATCAGAAGCAAATTATGAATACTTGGATGGATTATTGCCTATGTAACAAGTAACCACACTATTCCAAATAGGTTTTTTGTTGTTATTTTCAGGTATCTCAGATATTTTTACTTGATTTTTATAGATTTTTTTTACATTTTGCAATGCACATTTCAAATGTTCTCATGTATTTAAAAGGATGATGTAATTGTTGTCATGAATATAGACAGTAAAACATTACATTCTAGATTTATTTTCCAAATATTTGTCTTCACATCTGAGGTCTCAAATCTTACCTTACCAATATATACAATTAATTTGATGCACATTATCGTTTGTATGTCATCTCCAACTATAGTCTATATAATAAAGCTTTTATTGAATTGATCTCTATTCTATCTATTCACCTTTCCTTCAGCGCTTCATCTGTGTGTTTTTTTTGTGTAACTTGTATATCAATTAGTGACAGTGTTCATGGTGCCATTTTTATCTTTCCTAAACATAAGAAAAAGAGAAGCAAGCATGAACAGATAGAATGGAAAAAATGGAAATTAAACACTATTATTACCCTTCAACACTCTATCCAACAAAATATGTTTTGACTGGAGTTTAGCTTTAATGCAGGTAATACTATCCAAAACCCATGCTAGTTTTAGTTTACCATTGGGGTAGAGCATCCTAGGCTTGATTAAGAGACATTTTATTTTAAAAAAAAATTGAAAAACAATAAATTAATCTGATCGTTTTTTTTGTTTGAGAGGATAGGATTACTCCACAGTATTAGTTGGTGTTGGTCTGCATTATTAATAAGGAGACTTGTTTCTGAAATAATGGGTATGAAACCTTTGTTAATCACTCACAATCTCAGTTATCTTTCAGTGCCAGTAAAGTATGTGAACTGGATTTTATGGAATTTCAGTTGAATGCTTTGAAGGTTTTCAAACAGGTCTTATTAACGGAAATCAATTCTAGCTACTTGAGCTTGAGTATTTTCTATGGGAATGCTGTCTGTTTTATTTCGGCCTCCCTGCATTTTCCAGTAACTGGAGCATAAATTTCACCTTTATAGAGTCAAGGGAATAATTTTAATTTACCTTTAGTCTGCTGAGTAATAGCACTTGAAGATTTCTATAAATGCAGCAAAAAAACATTTTTTGGAACATAATTGTCATGTCATAACGGTGCATAATTCAAGACTTTGCTGTTTCATTAAAATTACAGTGATAATAAATAAATTATACATTGGCTACTAGAGAAGGCACAGCACTTGCAATTATATATGTTTGATAGCTTAATAGCAGCCAGGAGGTGCGTTGAAATGTAAAACGTTAGTTTTACTAGTGATCATTCTCATTTTTAAAAGGAAAAGTACCATTTACTTTGCATTTTAAATGTGTTAGTTATTCAATTAACAGTGCAAGGATCAAAGTGTAGAGAAGCATCTGACTGTTTACTATGGATACTGCACTTGGCTCTTGTGCTGAAATTCTGAATAAGCCCACTAGTGTCAGAAATGCTATGATGGATGCTAATTCTGCAGAGAGCTCTGAAACGAAAACTGCTCCTCCACACCATCTTGCTAGGACCTTTCCTTCTATTAGCAATGTAGAAAAGCCAGGAAAGAAGCTATTCAAGCATGATTTCCACTTCTATGTAGTGGAAAGGGACCCTAGGGGTCAAATAGACCCCTAATTTCACCTTAAAGAGAACCTGTTACCACTAATATGCTATCACATAAGGGGCTTGTGAGTCCCCCTATGTGATAGCAATGAAATTAATCTAAAAAATGTTTTAAAGAAAAGTGAAACAAAATAAATGTAAACAATACAAAAAAATGTTAAAGTCCTCCGCCCCATAAAAATTTGAATCTGCCACTTTTCTATTCTACATGGTCAGTGCCTTCAGCAAATATATAACTCTTGGGGGGGGGGGGTGAAGAATTTTTACCACTACAAATT
>NW_017306473.1:477937-483799 GCF_000935625.1 Nanorana parkeri
GTGCCTTCAGCAAATATATAACTCTTGGGGGGGGGGGTTAAGTAATTTTATCAGCTACAATGTGGATTATAACAAGTGTGCAGAAAATGTCATGGCAGCAAAAGGGTTAAATTAGCTATTGTGACTGTAAGGAGTCATTGAAATCCGATTGTACTACTTAAAATACACCAACAAACACCTTCATTTTGCCGCCCTTATTAATCCTAATGCATCCCATTCATTGTGAAGGGCCTGACTAACGCAATGTCTTACAATTGTCACTGATACAGAAAGTGATGGGAAATCCAAAATATTAACGTCGTCACCAGAACAGGAATATAGGGGAAATCTTCAGATGGGGACACCTGTTCCAAGGAGGTCTGTCTAAAGGTGGCCATACGCCTATAGTTTATCTACAGATTTTCTATGGTCAGATGGAAAAAGTGCATCAGATCCCTCTATCTACGCTAAATTGTATGGATGGAGGAAACTTCCAAGCTTCAGTATCTTGCTAGTCGGCCCCGCTGGCTGTCAAAATATCTGAACAATGCCTGCATCCAATCAGATATATCAGATGTTCAGGTATTTTGACAGCCAGCCAGACAAATAAAGTTTATCCACTTCCTGGTCCATTTTGGCACATATGTAATCATGCCCAAGCATTGCATCCGGGGAAGGTTACATCAGCAGAGCATTACTGGAAAATCTCATATGTAAACCTATGAGATTTCAGGGAAAGGCATTCTACTTCCCTGAGATGATGTCACATGTCCTACTCACGTGTGCCAGAGTTTCAAGCAGTGAAGAGAGATCTAGTAATCTCCCCTTAGTTAACCTCTTGCCGTCCACCCGTTGTGAAAAAACGGACAGACGGCAGACTCACATGGGCGGGTTGTCGTAATTAGACAGCATTTTTTTTCTGCTCGCGCGCGCACAGGCAGAAAAAAACTGTCCGTTCTTTACAGCCGTTACTGGCTGTTTCACATACAAACGACTGGCGGCTCTATAGCCGCTTATCGCTTGTATGTTGTGTTTTGCTCGCCCCCCTCCCCCCTGGAGTGCCGCTCCCTCCGCCTCCTCTGCTAGCCCATCTGCAGCCCAGGACTGGCTAGGGAGGGTGTCATAAGGTAAGATGGGAGGGCATCAGCATCTTCCTCCTTGCTGAACGCCCTCCGTGCTGTGAATGCGGAAGTAATGTGTAATACATCACTTCCGCATTCACCTGTCAGTCATCTGGCTGGTATAGCCAGAGAGAAGATTGTTATCCCCCTATGGGATATCAATAACAATAAATGTAAAAAATAAAAATAAAAACAGTTAAAAAAAGTCACATATAAAAAAAGTAAAAAAATAAAAATAAATTTAAAATCCCCGACCCCCACGTTTACGCACATATAAACGTAAACACGCATTTGATGCACGCGAAAATGACAATTACGCTACACATGTTACATATCGCCGCGAACGTCGGAGTGAGAGCAATCATTTCAGGGCCATCAATCACTGATAACACTAAACTGATGAGCATCGCCTATGGCCAATTTTAGGTATTGTACTTTTTTGAGGTTTGACATGTTTGGTGTCTTTTTATCCGATGTGACCCTGCCTTTTATATTCTACCAAAAAAATGGGTAAATATAAATGTTTTATAATTTAATATAGGGGAAACGTTTTTTTGTTTTTTTTCTGGTAATTTTTCCTTAATATAGTAAAAATTAAAAACCCCAGTGGTGATTATATACCACCAAAAGAAAGCTCTATCTGTCCCTAAAAAATGGTATACAATTCATTTCAGTACAGCGTTGCATGACGGAATAAATGTCAGTCAAAGTACTGCAGCGCTGTATACTGAAAAATGGCCTGGCCAGGAAGGGGGTTTAAAACCACGGACCTCAAGTGGTTAAAATGGCCACAGTCAGAAGACTTGGAAAGAAAAGAGAAATAAAGTATGCAAAGAATAAAAAGAGAATAAAAAACCTGTAATTATCTATACAGTATGTATGTGATTAATAGATTGTCATTACTAAATACTTCTAAAAGTGTGTTTATTGTTATTTTAAAGATATGGGTAAAGTTCCTCTTTAAGATTAAAACCAGGTCAAGGCCGATCATATCTACAGAGTTACCACACTCTGCACCCTATCCTCGCTCTACCCTGCCTTTTTAAATCAGCCCATTAGTGTGTTTTGGCGGCACAGAGTCATCAGGGCCTAGCCATCGTTTTACATTCCATACCAATGGAATTAAAAAACACAAAAGGGAATATACAGCCTTTGCATGTTAGAACATTTCAGAACAAGAACAGTGTTAGACAAATTTGATATTGCTACACAGATCTTGTGAATTTCTTTTAACTAGTGGTCTGAAACGGCATTGTGCCACCTAAAATGCCACCAAGAAGGGCAAAGTTGGTAATCTGAAGTGGGGAAAAAAATTATGCACTCAATAACTTTTGGGGGATCCCTTCAATTTATTGGTCTCAAACACTAGATGCCATTACCTTGTTCTTACCAACATCCCACCAAAGGGGTTAATGTTGGTAGGACAGAATGCTGATGTCATCTTGCTGGGTGGAGTGTTTTGCGTGCATTGTGCTCTTTAACATCAGCCAGCTATGGCAGCCACCCAGGGAAGAATCTACCTTTACCTGCTGCACAGCCATATTTCCTGGCCAGCCTTATTCCTTTCCTGCTACCTTCACTGATGCTTACCTTTGGCTTTCTTGACTAGCGGGTCTTGATCTTGTATCGCTGGTTCATCAGGTCTTCCTGTTTACTTGAGCCTGTAAGTTGTCTACTGCTATTGCAACCAAAACATGTCTGACCCTTCTGGGGAAAGGGCAGATCTTCTTGCAATCCTGGGTGATTCCAGTGCACAGTCCACTAAAAGGTCCTTCTCTGCATGCAGTGCACTCCTTTGAAAGTGGGGACTTGCTTAATTTTGAGGTTAGTTTACTACAAGTGTTTGTCAGCCCCTGTAATCAGTGAACCCCTTTTTCGTAGGGTGCCGCTTTCTCCTTGCCCTTTTCTGCAGAGGTTTTTCTTTCTTATACATTGAGGGACATGGGAATTCACAAACAGTTGGGTTATATAGCTATCTGCAGGAAGTTAGGACAGTGGCAAACATCAAAATTCTAAGCCAGCCCCTAAATAACCCCTCCTTTACCCAGCATGTCTCTTTTTTAACTAGTCCTAGGAGGTTAGATACCTTTTCTTCAGCTCAGTTGAAAACTCTATTTCTTGACCTTACAGGATACGGGAAACTTTAGAGATGACTGAGTAATATGCAGGTATCCCCAGTTGATTGGATACTGGCCCGAGCTGTTTGGCCCCTCATATAACCCCTCCCACTCCAGGAAATCCTCAGTTTTCTGCCAGTATCCCCAAGTGATCACTGTGCCGTTTCTACGAAGTGAAATGTGTGGTTATTTGTTTACCTTTTTTTTCCTGGGTCTCCTTCAGAACGTTCTGGCTGCATCTGGCCATGACAGCAACTTCGCAGCTTCTGGATCGGGGGGGGCCTAGCAACATTAGTTTCAGGGACCATACATCAGTCCCACTGTTGAGACTGACATATAGTCCCTAAAACTTTATCAATGGCCACCTTAAACATCTATATCATGTATATCACGTAACAATGCAAATCTACATACATGGACACAAGATCAACTTATATAAATATAATTTCTTATAGTATTTGGGTGCTGTGATAATGTTCATGTGCTTATCCAATATTTATTTTTGGTCTTATTGTATTTTTTAAAGGATTATTTTACAGTAATTACTTTGGATGGAGCTGTCAAATATATCTTATACCATTGAGTGCTTTCCTTTGACAATTGTGCTAATACATCTAACAGATGGAATACATCAAGTCACTGTTATTTTAGTAAAATCATTGCTATGATCAACCATGAACAGTTTTTCACTGTGCATTAGTGTGATAAGCATGAAATGTCTTGTTGATTAGTCAAACAAAGGCAAGCAGCAACTGTTAATCTCAGCAAAACAATATGCTGTTTAATGTAAATGTGGATGCTATAACAATATTGTCACAACACAATATGACGGGGTTACAAACAAAATGACAGGTAATAACATTACATCTCAAAAAAGCCTAGAGATTCCCATTTGGGAATGACAGCATCTTTAGCATTGCAGACATAAACTTTGGTGACTTACTGGAGTGTTATTTACCAAGGGCAATATATAGAGAGACCCTGAATAAAAAAGATAAATCTGATCATGAGATTTATAGTATGTAAAGATCATTGTTCATTGTATCATGAAAGATACTTTTGATTGTACTAGCATGAACCCTGTCCTGAGCTCCACTAAAGAAGCTGTACTATATACAGTAGCAATACCAAATGTACACTGTTGTCTGCACCATAGGAATCGAGCGTGACTCATTACAGGATGAAATTTGTAGTTCAGCTACAGCTGTAAAGTCATAGGTTGGCAAAAGCTCACAGAGGAGTCATTCATTAATATTAAATATTTAGGTGGGGAATCAGAGGATAATGAGAGGATTGAGGATGTGGTGGGTCAATAAGACAAATACAGTTACTGCATGGAGAGGAACATATAGAAAGGCAATAGAGCTATAGAAAGGCTGAAACAGAAAAAAAGATCTGAAATAATAAGCATTATGTCTGTTATTGGTCCATGTCAGTTCATTGTGGAGGCAAGGTACCATTTTCTGCAATGCTGTTCCCTTGGCTTTGGCAAGATAACCTGGTTTGGTCTCATTGACTCTTCATATGTTGGCAAGTACTTGATCTCTTCATAGCTGTGCAGTTGCACCAAGACAGGTGAGGAAAAGAGAGATGGTCTCGTTGAGCAGCCCAGTCTGTTCTGCCCCATCCCCCCTTTTTCTCCCGGCTGTGGCTGGGTATACCTGTGAGGGCTGTGGAAGATCATACACTGCATGAAGTAGCCAAAAAGAGCAGTAAGAGCACATCCTGACAAACAAGCCTGCATTGCCCTGGAAACTGTGGAAAGGCAGCTCACAGCATTTGACTGCCAAACACACAACAGCCTTCCAGGCAGCCCCAGCAATCTGCTGACCAGATTGGACCTGGGTCCGCTACTGGAGGATTCCCTTTATCCCCCTATCAGCAACCTTAAGAAAACCGATACTTTGCACCAAATAGACAGGTTTATTGAAAAGCTTGCACTATAAGATGATCAAACGTATCTTTCCTGTCTTCCCCTGCCAACCCAATCGACCTCCAGATCATAAAGAAATCCATCTTCTAGAAATGGGAGTATCAATAAATGTCGTGGGACCAGGGGTGGCCTCTTACCTGGGGTCCAGCGGGTGCGACGGAGATCGTAGGGTCCTTCTTGGGGTGAATTGGTGCCTGGCGGCGTGCTGCATGTGTGCACATGAGCGCATGCATGACATGCGTGCGTGACGTGCGCATGTGGCACTGCCGTGGCTTCTTAGTTGCTTCGGGTGCTGGTCATTGCCGGGGAGGGCCTTGCAAGCACTCCTTCTCTCCCAGCCGTCCCATTGGTTCGCAGGGACCTGTGGCTTCCTGTTGCCCAGACAACGGGGGCGTCGCTGGCCTCTGCTGGGTTTAAATTCCAGCCAGAGCCAAGACTTGTTGCTGAGTTATTCTGCCATTCCCTAAGCAGCTACAACGCCTCATTTCCTGTTTCCTGCCTCCCTTCCCTGCTATTCGGATCTCCTGGTTATCGACCCCTGGCTTGCCTCACCGTTTATGATACTCGCTGCCTGCCTCGACCCGGACTGTACTCTGACAACGCATTTTGGATTATCCTTTCTTGTACCTCAGCCTGGACTCTCCTTCTGGGATTGTTCCCTGCTATTGGGTTCCAATCCAGCAAACAGGGGGACTTCGCTCCTTCCCTAACA
>NW_017306473.1:488359-524540 GCF_000935625.1 Nanorana parkeri
GGTGCTGGTCATTGCCGGGGAGGGCCTTGCAAGCACTCCTTCTCTCCCAGCCGTCCCATTGGTTCGCAGGGACCTGTGGCTTCCTGTTGCCCAGACAACGGGGGCGTCGCTGGCCTCTGCTGGGTTTAAATTCCAGCCAGAGCCAAGACTTGTTGCTGAGTTATTCTGCCATTCCCTAAGCAGCTACAACGCCTCATTTCCTGTTTCCTGCCTCCCTTCCCTGCTATTCGGATCTCCTGGTTATCGACCCCTGGCTTGCCTCACCGTTTATGATACTCGCTGCCTGCCTCGACCCGGACTGTACTCTGACAACGCATTTTGGATTATCCTTTCTTGTACCTCAGCCTGGACTCTCCTTCTGGGATTGTTCCCTGCTATTGGGTTCCAATCCAGCAAACAGGGGGACTTCGCTCCTTCCTTAACAATAAGCCAGAACTAGTCTTTGCAGCCGAGGCTCTGTGTGGGCACATGTGCATGAGCATAGTCTGGCTCACAGAATTGTGCACAGCCATTGTGCACAGAGCTAGAAATTATGATACTCGAAGAAAAAGTTTGATATAGTGGGAATAACGGAAACCTGGCTAGATAACACACATGGCTGGGCCACTAACATAGAAGGGTACAACATGTTCAGAAGGGACAGGTGTGGGAGAAGGGAGGGGAGTTTGCATTTATGTTAAAAATAATTTAAGGGTGCATATAAGGGATGACATAGCGTTAAATGGCGGGGAAGACGTGGAATCGCTGTGGCTAGAACTTGAAAGGTCGGAGGCTAGTTGTAAACTTATTGTTGGTGTCTGTTACAAACCTCCAGATATAGGGGGGGAGGAGGAGGCTCAGCTACACTGCCAGATAGAAACAGCAGGAAAAGCAGGGTAATGTCATCATTATGGGTGACTTAAATTATCCAGACATAAACTGGCCAAGCGGAGCATCCCATTCGTCAAAGGCAGCCCATTTTCTGAACATGTTGCGAGACAACTTCATGGATCAGATGGTGGAGGTCCCAACTAGGAAAAATGCAATCCTAGACTTAATCATTTCTAATAATGGGGAGGTAATTGAGGATATGGCAATTGGGGAGACACTGGGTAACAGTGATCACTATGTGATTACCTTCAATATTGGGTATAGAAATGGGTATATGGCTGGTCGGACAAAAATCCTAAACTTCAGAAAGGCTAACTTCGATAAGCTGCGCCAGCTCATGGGTGAAATCGCATGGGAAAATGCATTACAGAAACTGAGCACTGACCAGAAGTGGGAATGTTTTAAGAACACATTACATAAGGCTATTACCAAGTGCATACCTTAGGGGAACAAATTGAAAAGATCAAAAACTAAACCTGTATGGATAAATAGATCAGTAAAGCAACTCATCAAGGACAAGAGAGGGGCATTTATAAAATATAAGATGGAAAGGACGTCATTGGCGTTCGCTAATTACAAAGAATGTAACAAAAGATGCAAGAAAATAATTCAGGAAGCTGAAATAGAGTTAGTAAAAAGAATCAGAATTTTTTTTACCAGTACATAAATAGTAAAAGAGTAAGAAAGGAGCAGATAGGCCCATTAATGGATGATAAAGGGGAGTTAATCACAAACGACAGGGAGAGGGCCAAGACATTGAATACCTTTTTCTCATCAGTATACACTCAGGAAAAAGATGGGTTTGATGTAGATAAGAACGCAATAGTTCATCTCAAAATATTCCACAGTGGTTGACAAAAACCGAGATACAACACAGACTAGAACTACTTAATGCAAATAAAGCATTAGGACCAGATAACCTGCACTCCAAGGTACTTAAAGAACTCAACCAGGTTATAGCGGGACCATTATTCATCATTTTTAAAGATTCCTTAATGACTGGCAGAGTGCCAATTGACTGGCGGAGGGCTACGGTAGTTCCGATATTCAAAAAAGGGTCCAGATGCCAACCGGGAAACTACAGACCAGTTAGTCTTACATGGGTGGTTTGTAAAGTGTTAGAGGGCATGATTAAGGACCACCTAGTAGAATTATGGTATAGTAAATGACAACCAGCATGGATTTCGGAAAGACCGTTCTTGTCAGACTAACCTGCTAACTTTTTACGAAGAGGTAAGTAGAGATCTGGATGGAGGGAGGCAGGTGGATGTGCTATACTTGGACTTTGCTAAAGCATTTGACACAGTACCTCATAAACATTTACTATACAAGCTGAGGTCTATGGGCATAGACAAATTAATGTGTACATGGATAGAGAACTGGCTACAGGAACGGGTACAAAGAGTATCGATAAATGGCACCTTCTCGGATTGGGCTAGGGCCATGAACGGTGTTCCGCAGGGGTCTGTGCTGGGCCCCATGCTGTTTAATCTATTCATTTACGATATTGGGGAGGGGGTAAACAGCCATGTTTCGGTGTTTGCTGATGATACCAAAATCGGGAGGGGAATAGTCGCTGAAACTGACGCTATAACATTACAGGGGGATCTGGATAAAATAGGGGGGTGGGCAACCTGATGGCAGATGAGGTTTAATGTAGATAAATGTAGAGTTGTGCACTTTGGGCTTAAAAACAAAAAAACGGATTACACACTAATGGGAGCTCCATTGTCGACCACAGGCTGAAAAATAGCTCGCAGTGTCAGGCAGCGGTAAACAAAGCAAGCAGAGTCCTTTCCTGTATTAAGAGGGGAATGTTTTGCAGGGACAAGTCTGTAATTCTGCCACTTTATAGATCACTGGTTCGGCCTCATCTGGAGTATGCGGTCCAGTTTTGGGCACCAGTGAACAGGGGGGATGTCCTTAAACTGGAGAGGGTCCAGAGGAGGGCAACCAAAATCATAAAAGGGATGGAGGACCTGAGTTATGAGAACAGGCTACTAAAATTAAACATGTTCTCTTTGGAAGTAAGGAGATTGAGGGGGGGACATGATTTTCATGTATAAAATGTTTGCAGGGGAAAGTAGCATTAGCAGCAAACTTTTTACAATTAACACGATGACGAGAGGCCACCACTTAAAATTGGTGGAGAAAAAATTTCAGCACAAGGGGCGAAGGGGTTTCTTCTCAGTTAGATCGGTCAAGGTATGGAACTCGCTGCCACATGCTGTGATTTCGGCTGATAGTGTGGAATCATTCAAGAGGCAACTGGACGATTTCCTCAGGGACCGCAATATACAGGGGTACAAGTACTCTTAAAATTGAAAACACACAAGGGACCTATACATACTACACACCAATAGGACCATACACACATACACAAATAGGTTGGACTTGATGGACATGTGTCTTTATTCAACCTCAAATACTATGTAACTATGTAACCTGAAGGAAGGAAAATCTTATCATACTATACCCCAATCTCGTAGCTTATGTGAGAATCCTTCAATCACTTCTTTTGAACTTAATCCCATCAAGACACTTGTTATGTGCTCTAAACATCTGGATCTTTCAATGTTGAGGGCCTTTACAACTGTAGATACACCCAGCCGACCTGACAGATATTTTACACATTTCTCCAGCAACATTCTCAAGTTTTTAAATCCCACCAGAAGATAAATCATCTGATAATACAGATTGGGTTGTGTCACAAACCGTGATGGGAGCCTGAGATGACAAGGGTGGCCTCTCCTGCTGCTCTAGTGTAGCACCCTACTGGAAAGAGTGCAATTCAATTTAGTAATTATTGGATTGTATACGGTCTGATGCAAATTTGTAGTCTGGGTTCATTTGGTTTCCCCTAAACAGTCTGTCATTGTTTGACTCTGTCTGCTGCTAGGTGTATTGCAAGGTGTGCCCTAGTCACAGAACAGAGCAACCAATAAGAGACTGCTATGAGTGGATATCCCTCTCCAGCCAATCACTGTTAGACAATGGCATGCTGGGGGAGGAGATACATACTTGGGGTGGACCCTGTGAGCTCTCTCTTGCTCCCCCTGGCCCAGCCAGTGGGGAGGCTGCAATAGACTGTCTGAGATAGCTAGGCCTGAAGCCTTGGGAATAGCTGTGTGATGACCCTGGAGCATAATAGCAGCAGGTCCAGTGGCTAACACTGAAGATAAGGACTAGTAACTTCTACTTCAAGTAGCGTTGTGCCAGGTGTTCTACTTGCTGTGCATGGAAGCAGTAACCACACTCTGCAGTGCAATGGAGTCTACATCTGCCTGAATGATCCTAACCCTCCTCTACCTCTCTCCCTGAACTTCTGCAATATAAGTTTTAAGCATCATATCTACAGTCTGGATCTCACTTCAGTTGATTACTCAAGAGGGCGGTCAG
Source organism: Nanorana parkeri (assembly GCF_000935625.1). NCBI lineage: Eukaryota > Metazoa > Chordata > Amphibia > Anura > Dicroglossidae > Nanorana > Nanorana parkeri. Next base: position 492,629 of record NW_017306473.1, read on the forward strand.
TGCTGATGGGCAAAAGCGAGTAATATTATCCCTAGACATGAAGAATTCAGAGTTGCTGTAACCCATAGCAACTGACCCTAGAACTCAAGGTGTGGTGGTGTGCTATGGATCTATTATAGACGTTTCTTATAGAGGAAATACAGGGACCCATTGATTCATTTACTGTAAATCACCCCTTAGGAGCCACCGGTAGTGTAATCCTGTGCTGGGATATCGCTGACCATAAGGTGGACGCTACACTAGTCTGGGCACCCATGATAGTGGGACAGAGAGTGCAGCTACGAAAGGGTGGCACAAGTGTTGGCAGGTGATGTTGCTGCTGATGTCACTGAACCTGGTGGGTGCAGATGTTTGGATAATGAACATGGCAAATAATTCCAATCTTTAGAGAGCGATGTCAGCAGTGGTCAGGCAGGATAAAACCAACACAGCAGGCAGAGACAGAGTTGAGGACAAGCTGGGTCAGTAACTTGCGGGCAATGAAGTACAAGGCAACAGGCAGACGAGTAGTCGGGAGACAAGCTGAGGTCACACAGCAACACAGCAGAGATCAGAAGAGCTGTAAGCTAAGCCGGGTCGATAACAGAAGGTCAGGAACAGAATCAAAGTCTTAGATCACAGGGTACTGCTGAAGATCTCTCAGCACTGGAGGCATGCAGAGCTCAACCTTAAATAGCCACGCCACATGACACGCACACAGATTCACCCATGCCTGTGCAGAGATACACGACTATGCACAATGCTATTAGGAAAACTGCATTTGCGCAGAACCTCTACTTTGTGGCCTGGCTGAACCTTCCTGACAGATTCATCTGTGGTCACGGGGTAAGGCCCTGGAAGCCAACTTGGACCAATTGCAGGTACGAACCTTACATCTCTGCTGCTTTAAAGAAGCTGCTGCTTGACAAGATTCTCCCCTCATCACCCCCTAATATTCACCATGAAATTGACTTGATTGACAGCTGGGACTTATTTCTGCAAGCATAATATTAGCAAACTATTAGATATTGTTAGACATATCAGTCAACATTTACTTAAGACATCATCCCAACTTCTTTATCAGTGTTTTGCTATAATGAGTGAGTGTCATAACACAGAGATGTTTCACTCTTGTATAAACAAAACAGCTGCTCATGACCCAACCATGAATCTTCCTAGGAACATTACACATTAGTTCAATGCAATATTTAACAAGAAACAATGATATAAGGGAAAAGACTGTCATGATGACATAAATGAGTAGATATCTTTGGAATTAATTTAGTGGCTGTAGGTCTCTTGAGGCCAATGATTTTCAAAATGCTAAGTGTGGGTAAGGAGATTGAAGTCTATTGAATCATTACGTTTAGCTACCCAAGACACAATGATTTATATAACTCCGATAAGCTCAACTATGCATCTTCTAAGGTGAATACAATTATTTTAAACCTGACGTGTATTTCCCCGCATCATACCTTTATTTCAGCAAGAGACATATAGATTAAAGGTACACTCTAGCAAAATTACAAATGCAGCCTTGAAATGCATTTAGTAAGCACTGGTTTAGCTGTAGTGCACCATTCCATTTTGTTGGTAATCTGATGACCTGAAATTCCATTTTTGCTTTCCTCTTTGTATTGAAGGAAATGTATATCCAGCCACATCCACAGTAGCACTTACAGTACACTGCCTCTCATTATAGAAGGAGAATGATGTATCATATTATTGGTACTAATCCTCCAACAAAAGCATGCCTCAATAAGTTCAATGTAATTGAATATACAAAAAGCAGACAGAGCATGAGGAAGCTACACGTCACCAGCTTCTGGAAGAAGACCTGCCCAGCCTACATGTGAGGAGCTCCCTTATATCTAGCTGGATGAGAATTCATAGAACTCAGATTAGGTAAATTAGTGGATTTCATGTTTTTAACAGAGTTGCAATGTTTTCTGCATGGAATTAGCAGTTTATTGGCTAGGATCACGTGTACCATATCCAGGTACAACACCGTGCACTTAATCTATAATTATCCTTAAACTTCTTTCAGATTTGAACAGACAGCCTGACAGTTCTAGCATTTGCCAGATGGCCTGATGTCTCTGAGAGTATTGTTGAGAGGCAATACATTATCTTTCAGCGTTAGGAGTTTAAAGCAGGTACATTCGTATGCAAAGCTTCTGGCATGGAGAGCAATGATCTACCATGAGACCCTTTATACTAACCTTCCTTCAACCGCTAATATTAACTCTTACACTAATCCTGCCTGTAACCGTAACAGTAAACCTCACACTAACCCTGACTGTAATCCTAACACCCTTATTCTAACCCTACCTGTAGCTCAATCACTCATCCTTAGACTTACCCTGCCCGTATTCCCAACATTAACTACGCCTGTAGTCCTAACACTTACAGTAGGCTTCCTTCTAACCCTAGCTGTTACCCTTGTTTATGTACTCACCTTTCTTGCAATGGGATCCAGGTACTGCAGAATAACACATCTCCAGCATTGGGATCCCAGCTCTGGCTTCTGCTGTTTTTGGATTGGAGAACCTATGGGTTGCTCAGCCTCAATTAGAATTTGACACTTATATTCCATTATTCTGCTGAGACAAAATTGTGAAAAGAAATATGTATATTGGAATTAATAATGTGTATATATGAAATATCTAAGTCCTCCTTCATTACATCTCAAACATGTAATCCTACCTGTACCCCATAGCCTCAATCATTTTGTGCAGTCTCAATTTTTATGGTCACATCTTATCTATAAATTCAGAAGGAAGATACAGAAATACAGATATAATATAACTAGATAATATCAGCAAGTGCAAATATAATCTCAAAAACCCAGGAGGTATTACTTATAAGGCTCATGATGTGGATTTTATGGATTGGGAAGTGAAGATTGTTTTAAATAGATTTATTGATTTTTTAATGAATTTAATAAAGTAATTAATTTAAAAAATATATATTTTTCTTTAAACTGTGGTTTACTAACACGGTTAAAGCCTCAATATCAGTTCTGTTGTTTTTCTAATGCTCTAATATGGGTGTGGTTTGACATGGGTGAACAATTCATGACAAAACCACCAGGTATTATTGTAATTAAAATGTCTTATTTAAATTAATTTTAAATTACTGTGTTTAACATGCTAATGTATGAAATTTTTGGGGTTAGATATACTTTAAAGTGCATCACTCGACAAAACCTTTTTGTTTGTTTTGGATAGAGTTGTAAAGAGTTAGACCCTTTTGTCAAGTTTTTATTGTTGTCTGTGTCCTCATTGGGAAGATTTACCCCTCAAATTTTACTGGTAACTATTGTCATTAAGAAATCCTCAATTTTAGAGTTATTCCCCAAACAAGAAATGAGGTGACACTTATTCTTCGAACAACAGCCTATGAGGGAAATTCTACTCACTTTGGGGGATTTTCTACAACTTCCTGTTGCATTTCAGAGAGAGGAAGTGAAGGGAAATTTTCCAGATGGTACACAGACAACAACAAAAAAATAACCTAACAGAGGGTTTAACACATCCCTAAAAAGCACCAAGCAAAACAGAGTTGCCGAAACACTAATTTATTGTAACAAAAAAAACCTCTACTCCTAACTGTTGGAGAGCATAGAGATGGAAAAGTACACAGTACCTTGACATAATGTAACTTACGAGTGTTAAAAAGGTGAATATAGTCTCAAAAGCATTAGCTATGATCCCAACAGGAAGGCTTTGAAGTAAAAGTTTTAATGGGTTTCCATCTATCCCTAAGCACCAAAGGAAAGTAGAGTTGCCTAAACACTAATTAAAAAAACTCTATCCCTGTCTGCTGGAGAGCATAGAGATGGAAATCTACACAGCACCTGGATACTATGTAACTTATAGGTGTTAAAAAGGGTGACTATAGTCCCAAAAGCATTAGCTATGATTCCAACGGTAAGACTTTGAAGTAGAAGTTTAGGTAATATATAATCACTGGCCCAAATAGTCTCTATATTATTGTTTGTTCACTTTCTGCAGTTACATAAATAAAAATGACCACCAAAATACCATTATTAAATGTTCTGCTCTGTGGTCACATGAGTGCCGTTCCCATGTGTTCGCCCTTGCCTCTGTCACCAGTGGGCAGAGATTTGCAAAAGGCTGACATCATTACTAGAGGGAGCTTCTTATCACACAAGCACTCTAGAGGAACCCCTACAGACCTTGTCAGTGCTACACTCATTGGGCATGTGCACTAGCGCTAGGAATAGAGGAGACCTCCTGACATAATGCAAAACTAATGAAGCAGTGCAGCTCCCAGATGCCAACAACACTGGGGGGATCAGCCATTTCAGTAGCGGCTGAATAGTGTTGTTAGCCCGGGACCAAAAATAATGTTCTTATCAACAGGGCATAGTTTTCTTTCAATCCCTAAACTTGTAAAATATTATCATATATTACAAACGTGCATATTTAGTTTGAACCTTGCATAAGTATTTGTTTCCAATATTGCATGGAGAGATGCTGCATTCAAATGTATAAAAGTTAAAATGTCTTGTTTAAAAAGTGGTGGAAAAAAAGTCTCTTATTTTGAAACTTTTCTGCAGCTCTCTATATATAGCAATATAGAGCCTCAGCCAGTCTTTTTTCCTCCATAATTCTCTGTGGTTAAGGATTTGTGTCACCCAGTTAATACAGCCTGAAGCAGAAACAAGTTCTAAATTATGTAGAGCAGTGAAGATGTTTGTGAGAGCTGATTTTAGTCAGACTATTGACTACATAATGTTATAATAATAGATGTGCTAAAATAAATATAGTAAATAATAATGTTCTAAAATATAACAGAACAATAAACCTAAATACTAGACAGCTTACTGATGGGGCTTTGGATAATATTTACAGATATACTTGAGTTTCTTGCAGAAGTGCATCCTAACAGCAGATATCTGAGCAGTGGAAAATATTGTTTCTTTATACATATAGGTTCTCATTTATCTATATCATGGTATAGCTGGTAGTAGTTAGTCACAATCACAGGGGTCTGTTCTGTAATATTGAAAAAGTTTGTCTGCCTATCCAAGCAGCTTTCTCAGTTTTAATAGGGAGAACCATAGTAGTCAGGATTATGCCCCAGCATTAATAACCACACTGGCAGCTCATTCCAGTCAACATGGATTGATAATCATCAACGCAAATGATGATTGACCAAGAACATGATGGGAGATGAGAAAGTTTGTGAAACCATCACCTTCTAATTACATCTTATTCAATCCAAAGGTTTCATAAACTTTCACAGATTCCATTATGTTCTTGGACAATCAACATTTGCCTTGACGCATTCCATGGTGATTGCAGTAAGATGACAGAGTTACCCATGTGACTATAAAAAGTAGTGTATCTTCTTGAAACTCTTTAGAGCTAAGGTAGCTGCTTGGATAAGCAGTGAAATGTTTCCAACATAACAGAACGAGTTGTTTGTGACTAACTACTAGTAGGTTAAAGCCCATTTCCACCTTTCCAGAGGTATTTTTGTTGTGAGGTCATCTCGTATGTGTACAGTTAGATTGTTTGTCACATACATGCATACCCCTCCCCCCTTCTACCAACCCTGTACCTCCTAAACAAGTTGTACCCTTGTACATTAGTTGTACATTAGCTTCCCAGTCATGGGAGCTGTCTAGCCAAGTTTCTGTTATTCCCACTATATCAAAGTCCTCTTTGAGGAGTATAAGTTCAAGCTCCTCTAATTTGTTTGCTAGACTTCTAGCATTCGTGTACATACATTTTAGTTTGGTCCTAGTGGTTTGAGTTTTATTATTACTCATTCCTGAAGTGCAACTAATTTCTTTATCTGACCTCGGTACGGTTGATACATTACTAATTAGATTGGCTGGGGTGAGCCCTCTGTCTCCCCTTGTACTACAGCCCTCTATATTAATTGCCCCTGTAGCTACTTGCTCTCAGTTTATTATAATTTATGTTCCCTCACATCCATATTCTAGTTTAAAATCTCCTTCAGTCTTCTAACCATTTTCTCTCCCAAACGTGTTGCACCTTCCCCATTTAGATGCAGGCCATCTCTGTTGTAGAGTTGGTAACCGACTGAGAAATCAGCACAGTTCTTCATGAACCCAAAGCCCTCTTTCCGACACCATTTCCATAGCCACTTGTCCAGTTCTCTTAACTCCCTCTGCCTCTCTGGAGTGGCTCTTGGCACCGGCAGTATTTCAGAAAATACTACCTTGGAGGTCGTTTTCTTTAAGAAAGCACCTACGTCTGTGAAATCTTTTTTTAGGAGACTCCATCTGCCTCTAATTTTGTCATTGGTAACGATGTGTACCATTACAGCCTGGTCATGCCCAGCCCCACCCAATTATATATCCACCCGTTCCGCAATGTGGGAAACACGAGCCCCCGGTAATAAACAGACTGTATGACGCTCACGGTCCTGGTGACAGATTACCCTCTCTGCCCTTCTGATAATCCCCAACCACCAATATCTGTCTCTCCTTTCCATCCTTCCTGCTCCCGTGATGCAGCATGCACCTGTTACAGGTACTCGCTGTATCCAGCTTCTGACAGAATAAGCAAAATGCACAACAGGTTTCCCAACTTCTGAAAGGTTTTACAACCTTTCAGAAGCTGGATACAGCACGCATGCTGTATCCAGCGGCGACTTACAGGTTAAGCAAAATGTTAACCAAATATTGTATTGTATCTTATCAGACCATATCATATCATAGACTCCATGTTTTTGACATTATATAAGAGTTTTTTGCTACTGCTTATACATGTAACAAAGAAAATTCAGGATTATTTTCTAATATTGTTTATTTGACGAGGACCTTCTTCATCCTTCAGGATCACTTCTGCCTCCTCTCATTTGTTTTTTATTTCTTTACACGAATTTGTTGCCAAACTGATTTTCTTTCACCACTGGGAGACTTCTGATAAAACCTTCATAATACACCCAGATTTACAATTCAACTTTCAAGATAATGATACTAGGGAGAGTCTGAGCACTAGCTGCATCTATTGATCCTTACTTATCCTTATTGATCTTCACTTGGTTCTCCCTCAGATGCCATTATTTTATCTTTTTGTGTACCATTAATGATCGTTCTTACGTAGCAGTTGTTGATGTCTTCTGACCTTAGTCTTTTTTACATAATATGCAGTGAAACATCAAATACATTGTAACAGTGAATCCAAAGCATTAATAACAAAGGAAACCAGCTAACAAACAGTCAGGCTCCAGTAACAAAGTAAAACAAAATCACAGGAGTTGCAAATAAAGCTTTGATGGTTGGTAACGATAAACAGCAGATATCTTATGGTTTCTGATCTTAAGCAGCACTTCATTATTACAGAGGAGAAGTTCACTTTAACTAGGCTGAAAAAGACGAATATTGATTATATTTAACTTCCATCAAACGGCAATATCTTTGGGACCAGGGGGAGACAACATGAAACTGGGCAGATCTGGTCAATTTTAGATCAATGAGCAAAAAATGAAATATCTTACTGAGCCTACATAGAAAGGTGGCTTCTTTTCCTGAATCATTTTATTATTAATTTAACCTTTAAAAATGTTAACAACACTTTGCCTCTGCCTAATAGTTGACCCTAATCTATTCAACGCAAACTTAAATCTCTACAAGTGCTGCAACATACTTACCATATGGATCACATAACACCAGATCACTGCTTTTATCTACATTACTAACACCAGGTTCATTGTCCGATGTTATATCTTCGTAAACTTGTGTTTGATGCATGCTGCTCTCTACCAATTGGTTTTATATTACACCTTGGGTATAAATGCTAAGGTATTGTGCTTGTACATTGTACCACTGGAAAATCTTCAAAAATTTTAACAAAAATACAAAAATTATAATTTTAACAATTAGGGTGGACCTGGGGGTGTGCAGCTCTGGACACCGAAGCTCCCCATTCCTCAATTCTCTGAAAATCAGCTTACTAACTGGCCTTTGGAATTTCCAATGTTCTACCTGGCTAACAAGCTCATTGGCAAAATTGTATTTAGAGCCCATGAATATTCTGGCAGCATACCCCTAATACCCAATATAAAATCTGAAATTACTTTTTGTGGGGGCTTTAGAGGTGCCAAAAGCACAGCTATACATTACTGCTTAAATAAAAATCAATGTATTATTATACACATTAAAAACTCAATTAAAACACATTCCATTAATATAGACTTTGCCCAAAAGTGTGTGTTGCCTGATACATATACTGCATATAGTCTCATGGTGTATTAGATACTATAGAATACCAAACAATATACCTCCTACGGCCACTCAAGTAAAATCACAAAGAGATAGCAAACATAGTCCATCCAGTAACATTCATTATATATGATAAAGAAATGGATGGCCTATTCAACGTGTTTCGTAATTTGCTTCTTTAGGAAGAGATGGAGGTAATCTACAATTGTTATAGAAGCAAGGTAAGTATCTATAATTAAATACACCAAGGCAAAAAGTTACAATCTTATTACAATTCAATACCTATTTCTGAATAACACCTTAATGTCATATATGCTGTTGGCAGGGGGCTTACACCTGCAAGGGACGTCACCACCAATTGTAAGCCACTATTTGGAAGTCAAGATCGGGGAGAACGCGAGGAAGAAGGGAAGCCCACCTTTACACGTTGCACTAAAGGGGGTACATAATACAGCCAATAAATGCCAAGAGCAGGGTAAACCACCATTCATTAATTCAGCATACATGACAAGATAAAGTCATAGGACAAAGTCCCCACAAAAATCTGTTTCAGATTTTATATTGGCTAAAAGTTCCCTCATTCAGTAGAGAGTCCTGTAATTTCGCTAAATACAGTGTAACCACAAAAGCTAATACTGAATGAATGAAGTGATTAGTCAATCAGAGTGTGGGAACCAAGCCACGGGAATATAATGTAACAATGAAAACGGTGTAACAAAGCAGTGCCATTTGGATGAATGAATTAATGAATGAATTAATTAATTAATGATTACATGTCATTGTGGGAACATGATAGTTCAGATTTTAAAGTATATCTAAACCTAAAACTTTCTTATAAAAAAAATTAGAGTGGGGAAGAATTAACTGTGTACCTTTCGTTGTTGCCGGTGTTGTGTGCATGGCAACCAGTCAGCTCCCATCTTTCATTTTCAAAGCTTAGCTCAACAAACTAAAGATAAAAGCCTGTTGCTTACTATGGGCAACTGATCCAGATTCTGTCTGCTGCAGTTTTGATAAATTCCTCTCAATGAGTATTCACATCTGTGTTGTAGTGCACTATAGCACAGATAACTGTAAACTGTATGGGTGGAATTTATCAAAACTGGAGCAGACAAAATATGGAGCAGTTGCCCATGGCAACAAATCAGCTTCTTTCTTCAGTTTGTTAAGTTAAGTTTGAAAATGAAAGTGAGAAGCTGACTGTCATGTGCAGCTATTCCAGATTCTGTCTGCTCCAGTTTTGATACATTTCCCCCATATGTGCTGTAGCAGAGCATCCCAGAGGGAGCCTGGGAAAGTCCTGTTCAGAGTTTATAGGTCTCCCAGGTTCCTCTCCTATACATTTAGGAATTGCTGATCCGGGCTCCAGTGCAGGGTTTACTCTTCTCTCCACTGGCAATTTAAGCTCACCTGGAACCTGTACTCAGAGCTCTCTGCCTGGGGATCAGACAAGTCCTGAGAGTCTGAGAGAGCTGAAAGGTTGGTGCAAACTTACAAACAGTTTCTGTGGAGGCTGACAAGCAGTAGGCCTGCTCAGCCTGTTAGTTAGGAGCTATATCTTTTGTTTGTGAAGTTAGTGCCGGGATACGGCTAGGTTTTATTTTGTTGATTTCTTGTGAACCACTGTACAGCACCTGTGAATGCTCTTGTAAATACCACTAATAAACACTGCACTGTTTGCCACTACTCCCCTGGATTTGGTATCTGTGCCCAAGAGACTGCTTTTTCCCAGAGGGCTTATGTGCCAGCTACCGATCGCCTGCTCACAGTGCATTAGGTTACCATTTAGAATGATATAACAAGATAAGCAGCGCTAGGAGTTCAATTAGCTGTATATCATACAGGTGGCAGTGAATTAAACCAAAATAGTGTTTCCTTAACCCATTACTTACTGCAAAGTCAATGTGATTAATTTTTAGTGTATCGTGTCAACACATCAATATAAATAAATAAATAAATAAATAATGTGATGTAAAATACAAGCTGCTGTATTGAAGACCAGAGCCGTAGCCAGCTCTTTTTGCGCCCGAGGCAAGAACAGAAAATCGTGCCCCCCCCAACAGACTTGTGCGGTATGTGACATCATGTGCCCCGCCTCCAGGATGGCGGCACGCATGCGCCTCTGCCCATACAGGCGGGGGAGGGCAGCGGGGATCCGAGGAGAAGCTGGAGCCTGTGCTGCTGCTCTTCTCCCTGCCGAGCCGCGGCTGTGTTGACTGCCTGGCACCCCTGTTGCCAATGGTGCCCTGTGCTCGCCACGGCAACAGGGGCGAGGAGGCGCAGCCAGGACGGCCCTGGCTGTGCCCCCTCTCAGCTGCGTCTGAGGCGAGTGCCTCACTCGCCCCATGGTAGCTACAGCCCTGTTGAAGACCGCTGGGTCTGAAGAGTTTTAAACCAAATTAACAGCGCTAGTAAGTGAATCAAAAACCATATAATCGTGTTTGTGAACTACAAATCACAAAAAAACCCCATCAATGCAAGTACCGTTAATCAATAAAAAAACACGGTACGACACGAAACCTGCAATTCCCCTGAGGACGTCGGTGGTGACGAAACATGTAGGGGCAGGTCAATCATACCAAACACGTTTGTTTTCGGACCGGCCCAATGTGATTTTGAATTTTAAAAGACATTTTAAATAAACTACTTTTTGGAACTATTACCCGATGAAAGATTTTTCTTTGCATGACTGTGGGAATACTTTACACTGAGGACTGATGGTAAAGAACGAGATACGAAAGACGCCGCAGTAACGGTGTCCCATCAGACAAAGTATTTGGGGCTGTCTGTTACAGCCGAACGTTTGGGGTGAGTACGCACTCTATTAGGGGGATGTATTGATATTAATACAAACCCCAGGAAAGCACTACTCTGCCGAACATTGGAAGGCTCTGCTTTTTGGCTTTGCAGCGGAGCTGTATACTACAGAGACTTTATCTGTTTACATATATTTTTTGTTTAGCACAATTAATTGTCATTCACAATTATTTTCGTTTACCCACCTGAATTTTTTCACGCATATGATTTGTCACTTAATGGTATTAATGCACATGAAGGTGTAAAAAAAGTGAAGGATTTTTTAATGTGTATAGACTGATCCACTTTATCTTTACACACTGAGACACCTAGAAGCACTTGGTTAAAAATCACCTCCTAATCGTACACAATTTTATTAACTATTACAGTACCATTTAGAATGACTGGCACAGCAATGCACATATACCTGTGTGCTCATTTTCTGTATTTCTTTGGAGTTCCTATGTTCTCTTTCTGTATCTGCTTGGAGTTCCTATGTTCTCTTTCTGCATCTGCTTGAAGTTACCATGGTCACTATGTACCTCTAGTTATCCCCAGTCCTTTATAATCACGATCAGGACCCTCCTGACCATTTTTATTGTAACTGTACCTCTGTTTATTTAATAAAGTGCTGTGCAAACTGTTGGCATTATAAAAAAAATCCTGAATAATAATATTAATGCTAATAATATTATTATTATTATTATACTGATTGTTTGTTTAAATGGATTTTGGTCAGAAGTGGAAAAGAGAAAGAAAGGAATAGATCAAGAGACAACTAGCAAAATTACCAAAACAAAATACACTTGAGTGGCCAGTTTATTATGACCACCTGATGTTTGTAGGCAAATTTGCTAGAGGGCCAGACCATTATAAATAAGGAAGCAGGTTGTTTACAACAACAGTAGAAGTGATTTTTTTCTGAAGATATGGGTAAACAAAGCAATTTAACAGCCTTTGAACGTGGGATGATTGTTGGCGCGAGCCATGGAGTGAGTATCAGCAAAACAGCAGAATTCGTTAAATGTTCAAGAGGGGCTCATTGTTAAAGTGTTTAAAGACTGGACTGTCAGCCGAAAATCTGGGTCTGAACGTGTGAATTGAGTCCATCAGACTTGTACAAGACAACAGAAGGGCAACAGTGCAGTGTCAGATTCCTCGCATCACCTTTCAACATCTCGTGGAGTCACGAGGCAGCCCAACGAAGTCATCTCATGGAGTACTGATGGGGTGGTCCTAATAATCTGGCCACTCAGTGTATACGTTTGATACTGCTAATTTTATTGATGTAAATCAGAGGAAAAATAATTCATCAGGAATATCATATATCAAATCGTAAATGACAAGGACCAATTAAATCTCTATGAAATGCACTATATACTACATAGTTAAAAATAACCATTTTTTTTTTATATAACAAGCTATGTTTTTTTCATCGTAGAAAGCAATTGCATTTTTTTCTTTTACACAAATACTCCCAAGTTTGTTAAGCTTCTTTTCAGCATCAAGCAGATTCTTCCTTCAGCCACAGGGCTTTTCAGTCTCTCTGGCATTCATTTAGAAATTTAGGTCACTATACAAATTAGACATGCTGAAATCCTCACGATCCTTAAGTATTTAAACTTGCTCATACTTATATCAATTCTGCACTTAGGTAATTTCAGCTAGTAGAGAATGAATTCCAGTGCTAAATTATCTTCTTAAGAGGCAATTGAATGGCAGCTGCATTGCATCATTGATTTAGAGATTTGTGGGAAGTCACGAATGTAATTTGGTGCTCAGTCTACCCAAAAACAGAAATTTCACTTTATGGCAGATAAATCCTGCACCGGTTTTGTATGTCTTTCAGGTATTTGATTAAAAAGATGTCCGAGGCTTGTTTGCATAATGGCAATCACTAAGTGTCCAATGCTCAAGGTTGGATAATTAAGGCAATCTATAGAAAATTGAAGTTATCTTTGTATCTGGATAGAGCAGGAAAAAGTTAGGACCCCTGTCAGGTTTTATTGCTGTCTGTGTCTTCAGTAGGAAGACTCGTTCTCTGGTGATCATTAAGAAATGGGAAATCCCAAATTTTACAGTTGTCACCAGGGGCGCCCCGAGGCCGGGTGTCACCCGGTCTCTAAACCGGGTGACACCCCGCCATGTCGTTAGCGCCCGTGACATCACCACACGCATGGGCGATGACATCATTGCGCATGCACGACTGTCTGATTGATGCCTGCCGGCACCCATCTTGGTGATGGACGCCGGCAGAGAGAGGATCAGACAGTTCACCCGGCGGGATGAGGTATGCCGCCGTGTCCCCTCCTCTCTCCTGACACTATCAGGCTCTCTGTCCATGACCGAGTGCCTGACTTTTTAGAGAGGGGTGACACCACTTGCAATGGCAATGCCTGTTCCTGTGACAAGTGTCTTAAAGGTTAATTCCCCTTTCTTTGTACAGATTTCCACTTACTTCCTGTGCATCTCAAGGACAGGAAGTGAAAGAAAATCTCTTCTGCAAACAACAAAAAATAAGCCAGCAGATGTTTAAACATACCCTACTTTACATACTCAAATTGTTATGTTATGGACAACTCAACAACAATAGTGGGAGCACACAGAAACACCCCAATAAGACTACAAGAACAGTGCTAGGAACTATGACAGGCATCCCTAAAAATATATACTCTAGGTAGATAAGCCCATCAGACTCAAACATTATGTATATGAACTAACCTTTTACAGGAAACCTGTCATACAAAATATGGGGACTGCAATTGCCTCTCCTACTTGAAATTCTGGTTTCTGGCTGCAATGATGACCCTCAAGCTTCAGCGCTTTCTAAAACTCTGACTATTATTACTGCTTCACATAATGGTCATGACAAGAATCAGCTACAGGGCTATGTCACAAGTGAACAGAAAAAATGATGTGATGGCTTTGATGACACAGGGCCAGATGAAGAAAAGTAGTCAGCACAGTGTGTTGCATGGGCAGCATTTTGCCAACAGCTGGAACACGTAAAGATACCTTAGAATACAGAATGTGGCAGTGGAAGTAAATGCTTCACAATAAAGCATCTTAAGAGTTTCAGTATTGAGCCAGGCATTGGAAGTCCATGATGGTCCAAATGCAATCAAACATGTTAGGATAAGCACACAGTTAAAAAGTATACGTTGTCATACAGTAAGACTAATCATACAGTATATGTCACCTTGTTCTCTTGTCATGTAGTGATCATGCAGTATATGTCACCTAGTTCTCTTATCATGCAGTCTTTAATGAAGTATATGCCACCTTGTTCTCATACTATCTGCCACCTTGTTATAACATACTATAACCAGCAACCCATTAATTATCTTTTATGATCTGACTATGGTACCCCAATATCTAGCAGCTGTACATTGCTCATGATAATTGCACTTTCCATAGTCTTGGCTTCTGAATAAGGCTGCACAAGTAGCACATTTCTTACATACGTATTTCATGATAAAGCAGTAAATGTCATCTCAACATTGATTGAATGTAATGTAATACCACATTGTGGTCATTAGATGGAGCTGGTGGGCATTGAAAATAGATACTTGTTTTATTATAAATATAAAAAATGCATTTTGTGATGCATTAAAGAATGCAAAGCTGCATTAACTTGTGTCTTTTATATCTGAGTTCTGAGCTTTATAAAGCTGAGATTCTTTAAAGGTACATTCCTGTACTGCAGTCAAAAAACAAACTATAATTGTTTATGTTCAATGTTTTTTTAAATGTTACAATATGCACATATTCTCTGTGCTGTTTAAATAAACATTCAAAAAATAACAAAAAGTTCTCAGAGCTCTGTGAGTTGTAGAACTAGAGAACGCAGCAGAATCTGGACATTATTAGAACGTTATTGGGCCCAGGACAAATATTTAATGGTTGGCCCTCCAATATGTTGCCCCTCTATTAAACCTTTTTTCGCTGCCAATACAAATGAAGACAGGAGTGTGCTACAGAGAACTGTTTCTGTTAAAAGAGACCATAAGTGGCTGTAATGAAGTTACAGAATGCTGTCAGGCTGTGCACCCACAGTGAAGGTAAAAATGAAGGTAAGTAAAAAAGAAACAGATTTTTTTACCAACACATGATTGGATGATTGAAGTCAGCACAACCTCACCTTATTCACTAAGCTCAGTACTTTTTCTGTTTGCAAAGTAAATTTTCACTTAGCTTAGAGAATGAGTTGTGCTGGCTTCCATTGTTCAATCAAGTGCTAGGAAAAATCAATTTTCGTAATTTTTTTATGCACATGATTGGGGTATTTTTTTTTCAAAGTGGATTTTCACTTTGTTTCACCCCATTCACTAAGAAAAGTGAAAATTCATTTTGAAAGTAAAAATACCGCTACTCCTTTAGTAAACCAGGGTCAAAGTGTTAGAGCTTCATTCTTATATACAGACGAGCATAGGAATATCCTATGCTCGTCAGTGCAATCTAAGGATGCTAAGGCCGTGCAACCGACATCTGCCTGGTTATATGCTGAGCAAAACTTTTATGAAAGACAGTGCCGACTGGATTTCTTCTGTTTCCTGCAGCTGTAATAATCTCTAATCTCTGTCCTTCTGGTTAAAAGTATACTAGTGATTGGAAACTATGGCTCAAGGTTGGTCAGTATAGGTGTCCAAGAATGGAATTCACCCAGTGTAGCTCTCCTTCAGTCAGTAAAATTCAGCCCTGAGTGCAATCAATGCAAATGATATACTCGAATTGCTAATAAATATGTGAAAGTGAAGCATTGAAATACATGCAAAACAGGCAATATGAATATATTAAAAGTCATACATGAATAATACATAACAGTTATATACAACGTTATTAAATTCCTATAAATACAGACGTCTTGCTTGAGAAAGCCAACATCAAAGAAAGTTTCACCAGCATCAAATAATTTAGGAAACAAGGTAAGGCAGAGGATATTGTGGCCCCAGAAAGATGCTTTCCCTGATAAAATGCCATTTACCTTCTTTCAATGAATCTGGCTGCTTATTAAATAAATGTAGCCCTAAGTCACTGAAAGAAAATATGAAATATAGAAATATACATAAAGATATGGAGCAAAGATAGGCTTAATTAGTTACCGTATTTATTCATTTCATGTTAAGTGACGTAGTGGTTTATTCCCCGATGGGATTCTATGAGGCCTTTTTTATTTATGCATGCGGAATCACATCAAAAGCTTTATGTTTTCATTAACTCTTCAGGTCTTTGACAATCAGCGCACTGGCTGCCATTTTATTACAGAATAACATATAAAATATTCATTCTTCTTCATAAGAGAAGATCCCACTCTCTCTGTGAAATTTGTATTTATTTGTTATTTTTTTATGGTATGAGCAATGTAATGAAAATAGTAAGAAAGCCTATATGTACATGGGAACAGCCAATACTCCAAAGTAGGGATGTCCCGATACCAATACAAGCATCGGTATCGGGACCGATACAGGGCATTTTGACAAGTACTTGTTAAAATGCCCCGATACAAAGCGCCGAAGCTTGCGCTGTTTTTTTTTTACTTACCATGTTGCGCCGAGCGTCACGTCACTGCTTCTCTGGTGGGCGGCGCTCGCGTGTGAGGAAAATCCTTAATACGCGGGCTGGTTTAGGGAGACAGATCCGCTGTCAGGGCATAGACCAATCAGATAGCAGGGGCGTGTCAGTCACAAGTTCCAGCGACGCCGCCTCCCTGCAGTCCGGTTGGAGTTCTTGTGTGCGCGCTCTCACACCGCCCGGCAATGGGGAGTTTGACACGGCAGCTGGCTGTGGCTCGGAGCGTTGTGCAGAGGGGACTGAGCTCAGCAGCGGGGGACAGAGAGGTGCAGGTCATCCACCTGGAGGGGAACAATGAGGTTGAGTGCGACCTAAACACGTGACCTGGAAGCGGGGGGAGGGGCTTATAAAGTGGTCCCTCTCTCTGTCCTTAGTTGCTGTGTTTTTGTTGACAATCAATAAACTTCCTCCTGTCACATGACTGTCACTCTTTCTATGGCTGTCACATGACTGTCACCCTTCCTATGGCTGTCACATGACTGTCACTCCTATGGCTGTTACATGACCGTCACTTCTCCTGTGACTCCTCCAGCCATGCAGGTCATTGCACAAGGATTGGTGGCAACTTTCCACTTCCAGCGGACTTTTCACCCACATCTGTGTTGCAATAGCTGTATTAGGGATGTCCCGATACCGATGCAAGCATCGGTATCGGGACCGATACAGGGCATTTTGACAAGTACAATGCCCCGATACAGCGCTGAAGCTTGCGCTGTTTTTTTACTTACTGCGCCGAGCGTCGCGTCACTGCTGCTCCAGTGGGTGGCGCTCCAGGCAGTCGCCGGCCACCTAAATTGGGACCCCACCTGGAGCGCCGCCCACCGGAGCAGCAGTGACGCAACACTCCTCTCCAGATGAGCGCCGACGACATCCTCACGTGTGAGGAAAATCGTGAGGCACCGCGATCAAGGCAACAGTAAGACGGGGCCTGGGCTTAGTGTTTTGTGTGAACAAGAAGAATCTACTGCTGCAGTGCATTCTATATGTACTGTATATGTGCTACATATAGAATGCACTGCAGTAGATTTACAATTCTGACCTGCTAACATGAATGGGTTAAATGATCCATAGTACAGCTACATGTTATGTACTATTATGTCATTTAAAGTCACCTGTTCCTTGAAAGAAGAAAAAAAAAAAAAGTATCGGTAATTGGTATCGGCAAATACATGAGGGGAAGTACTTGTGCTTGGTCCTGAAAAAGTGGTATCGGGACATCCCTACTCCAAAGTGTGTTAGGAACTCTTTCCTTGGGAGGTCTGACAATAATATGCCCATAAAATTGTACCGCTGTATTGAAAATACTCATACTTTCGCTGGATCTTGCTGCTAGATGTTGGTTGAAAAATCAAGTGTACAAAATGCATGCAGTGTTACGTAAAGTATGTTTATACATGTTAACGTGCATACAGCATTTAAAAGCATAACCATTTTTTAACAACTAGAATAGATTTTCATGTGCATGCTCTAATACACGTTTGTGTGAGTAGATTATGCAAAAATATTCTCAACCACAGGACGCAGCATTAGATTAAAGAGCTATATGCTGCAATGTGCATTGACACATTAGCTACAACAAAGCAGTAATCAGATCCGTTAAACCCCCCTACCTAAACTCACCATACCAGCCTGTATGCTAACACTGGCTGCAGACCAATGATTCAACTCCCTTCCCTGAACCAACACACACAACCTCTAATTCCTTCATGACATGCTACCCTCAACTATTCTACTAACATATTCACAGTCCCAACTGTACTATCAGTATTAGAGAGCTTTTTTTGTTACTTATACCCATACTCATATGCGTGCGCACGTGGTGTGCTGGGTTTGCCTGGGCACACTCTAATCACCCCTCATGCACACATGGCTGGTGGCATGCTGATGGCAGATGGAGCTCCTGTGATCCGCAGCCCCAGGGAGCCCAGACGCCCCATGCATCTGCCCTTGACCGTAGTGCTGCTCTGAGGTGCCTTGCTGCTCCTTAGCCCAGCAGTGTGATGCTTCAGGCCAGGCAGGGTGGTCAGCAGGATGCAAAGTCCTGCCAAGCTCACCCCATCCTCCTAAAACCAGTTCAGCCCCAATGTGCCTGAGAAGAAACTGGGGGTCAGCAAGAGGTATGAGGGCAAGATCGCCCACAACTCATAGCGCTTTGGAAACTCATCTGAAACTAAAATTCAGACATTTATCTTCAAGGATGAGGGAAACTTAGGGGCAGACAGGCTCATGACATAGGTGAGGAGCCCAGGACTACATATAGAATGCACTGCAGTAGATTTACAATTCTGACCTGCTAACATGAATGGGTTAAATGATCCATAGTACAGCTACATGTTATGTACTATTATGTCATTTAAAGTCACCTGTTCCTTGAAAGAAGAAAAAAAAAAAAAGTATCGGTAATTGGTATCGGCAAATACATGAGGGGAAGTACTTGTGCTTGGTCCTGAAAAAGTGGTATCGGGACATCCCTACTCCAAAGTGTGTTAGGAACTCTTTCCTTGGGAGGTCTGACAATAATATGCCCATAAAATTGTACCGCTGTATTGAAAATACTCATACTTTCGCTGGATCTTGCTGCTAGATGTTGGTTGAAAAATCAAGTGTACAAAATGCATGCAGTGTTACGTAAAGTATGTTTATACATGTTAACGTGCATACAGCATTTAAAAGCATAACCATTTTTTAACAACTAGAATAGATTTTCATGTGCATGCTCTAATACACGTTTGTGTGAGTAGATTATGCAAAAATATTCTCAACCACAGGACGCAGCATTAGATTAAAGAGCTATATGCTGCAATGTGCATTGACACATTAGCTACAACAAAGCAGTAATCAGATCCGTTAAACCCCCCTACCTAAACTCACCATACCAGCCTGTATGCTAACACTGGCTGCAGACCAATGATTCAACTCCCTTCCCTGAACCAACACACACAACCTCTAATTCCTTCATGACATGCTACCCTCAACTATTCTACTAACATATTCACAGTCCCAACTGTACTATCAGTATTAGAGAGCTTTTTTTGTTACTTATACCCATACTCATATGCGTGCGCACGTGGTGTGCTGGGTTTGCCTGGGCACACTCTAATCACCCCTCATGCACACATGGCTGGTGGCATGCTGATGGCAGATGGAGCTCCTGTGATCCGCAGCCCCAGGGAGCCCAGACGCCCCATGCATCTGCCCTTGACCGTAGTGCTGCTCTGAGGTGCCTTGCTGCTCCTTAGCCCAGCAGTGTGATGCTTCAGGCCAGGCAGGGTGGTCAGCAGGATGCAAAGTCCTGCCAAGCTCACCCCATCCTCCTAAAACCAGTTCAGCCCCAATGTGCCTGAGAAGAAACTGGGGGTCAGCAAGAGGTATGAGGGCAAGATCGCCCACAACTCATAGCGCTTTGGAAACTCATCTGAAACTAAAATTCAGACATTTATCTTCAAGGATGAGGGAAACTTAGGGGCAGACAGGCTCATGACATAGGTGAGGAGCCCAGGGGTGGCAGTATGCTTTAATACAGCTTTAATACAGTGCTATAGTTTGGACTGAAGCAGCAATCTACAGAAGAAGGCAGACTGCAGATACGATCAAACAGCAGTGAATTGCACAGGGCATATGGAACAGTAGAAATATATCAGTAGTATATGCCATATATTGCTGATATTTCGACTATTCTATATGTCCTATGCAATTAATTGCTGTCTGATAGTATCCAGACTATAGCACTCTATAAAAGCTGCAGCTGGTGAATATTGATTACAGAGAACCCCAATTCAGAAGCAGTCATCATTTTTGCTGCATGTATGTGCCTGATATGTGCCACCAAGCAAAGGTCTGTCTCTTGGCCCATTAACATTAGGGCCATGCGTTAATTGCAAGGACCCGTGCAGACCCGGTGCAAGGATTTTTGCCTACACAGGTGGAGGTGCATTTTTGCGCCCCCTTCGGTGCCCTCAGACAGCTGTCTATGCAGCTTTAGGCTAGTGCCCGCCTGGAGGCATTTCCTCGCTAGGAGCAGATCACACGTTAAGTTCACTTTTCTGACCATGTTTCATGTTACACCCATATTTAGGGTGTAACATGAAATATGGTCAGATTATGAACCCCCCTACTTGCCTGATTCGCAGGATTCTTCTCTCCACAGGCTGCTGTTTGTTTTTTTAAGTTGTGCGGCTGTGCTCCGCTCACACAGCTGCGCCATCCATCCACAGGTAGTAGCAACTACGAGTCCCGTCTGCCATTGGGAGACTTGTAGTTTCAGAGGAATACACGTGCTGTGATGTCACCACACTTGTATTCCATTAACTCTGCCTACCGTCCATATTACTACATGTCTGTACCTTGGTACGGCAATGGACGCGAGTAGGGATGCACCGATATCAAGATAGTGGTGGACCGCCAGGGCCCAGTCACAGCTGCAACCACTGCACCCCTGGTAGTTCTACCCCTGACTCCAAGCTGTAGAGGGACTACAAATCCCAGCAATACATTATACAGCAATGCAGAATACCACCAGCAATAGCGGACTACAGATCCCAGCAATACATTATACAGCAATGCAGAATACCACTAGTGGTAGAGGACTACAAATTCCAGCAATACATTACACAGCAATGCAGGATAATATAAAGCTACATACTCTGCGTTGCTCCAGGGTGATGGCCTGCTAACTCCAAGGTCTCAAGTGGGCAGTGCGGGGTCTCAGGAGGGCTGTGCGGGGTCTCCTCAGGAGTGTGCAGGGTCTTGTGGGCAGTGAAAGTGATGTGAGAAGCAATGTGGTGTTCCCCAGGAAGGAGATGTGCTGCTGATGCTGTAAACATGCGCTGCAGTTCACAGGACGTCTGCCGAGGCCCTTAGCATGCACAGGACCTCACACAGCCACTTTAGTTTAACATTTTCAAGTGACGGTATCAGTGTTTCGTTTTGGGGCATTTTCATTAGTACGAGTACTCATGGAAAAATGCCCAGTATCGGTATCTGGTATCGGTATTGGTGCATCCTACTTTTAAGCATTCCAGCCTGGTATACTGCAAACGAGAAAAGGCATGAGGAGGTTACCAGCCTGTCCCTATGGAATCATTCACTCTGTACCCAGATGCAGCAAGTTATCCCTCTATTGTTGCCTCAAACATTGCTGAATCTCAATCGCTAGTGATAGAAGTGACATCTCAGCTCCCCTCAGCTGCAGAGTGGATGATTCTATAAGGACAGAACAGCAGCATCTCAGCGATCCTGCCACTGGCGATTTGGACATATAACCAGCGACAGGATCGCTATCAGCAGAATCGCACATCTGACATCGGCCTCAGAGGTGCACATGTTTCTATACAGGGGCAGACCTATCGCCTGTGCAGCCATTTGCGGGGCCCAAGGCTGGGGGGGCCCTGTGAGATCCGGTCCTGGCCACCCAGAGACCCCTCCACCACCGCATTGGAGGAGGCATGGTCCGGGGCTTTAAATATTTCATTAGATTTGGCTGCTGTAAGGTCCCACGCTTGCTGGGGACCTCACAGCAGGTTTCTGGGGAACCACAGCGATGCCTGTTTACAGCCCTGGCCTGCACATCTTATACCGCTTCTGCCCGCCCGGACATCTCCTCTGCTGAAACTCTCTGCATCTGCCCCTGGTGAGACCCTCCACATCCACCGCTGGTGAAACCCTCTGAATCTGTCCTGCTGAGACCCTCTGCATCTGCCCCTGGCGAGACCCTCCTCATCTGCCCCTAGTGAGACCGTCTGCATTGCCCCTGGTGAGACCCTCCGCATCTGCCCCTGGTGAAATCCTCCATCTGCTCCTGGTGAGACCTTCCACATCTGCCCCTGGCGAGACCCTTGCATCTACCCTTGGTGAGACCCTCCAAATCTGCCCCTACTGAGACGCTCTGCATCTGACTCTGCTGAGACCATCCGCATCTGACCCTGCTGAGACCCTCCACATCTGGCCCTCCATCTGAGATATCAGGCCGGCACCCTCATATGTCCTATATAGCCTGTGCCATTCTGCATTGCTATATCATGTGCTGCTGAGATTTGTAGTTCCTCTAGAGCTTGGAGTCAGTGGCAGAACTACTAGGATCGCAGAGGTTGCAGCTGTGAAGGGGCCCTGGTTGTCCACCACTGTCCTAAAACCCTTAGTCTGTATTGTTTTAGAAAAACTGTCACATGACACAAACACAAAAAAGGTATCAGTTTTAAAAAAAGGTATCAGAGAAAAAAATCTTGCACCAGGACCCTTTGTTCCTTAGGCCCGCCACTGTTTCTATATGCAGTCTAAGTCAATTTGTCACACATGATGGCAGTCTGAGGCTAGTTCAGGCTTTGTTGACAGATATCTAAAAACGGCAAATATTGTATAATGTTACATTGACAAGTATTAAACCACAACTATTTTTAGTATCCTGTAATCTTATATTTATATTAAATTGCCTCATGTCTCTTGCTGAAATAATAAATGGATGACCAACGTTGGATTCAGAAATATCCTTTACTATCAAATAGGGATGCACCGATACCACTTTTTTAAGACCGAGTATGAGTACCGATACTTTTTTTCAAGTACTCACCGATACCAATTACCGATACTTAAATACAAATATCAAATATGGGAAATAGTTCCTGGAAAACATATGAACGGCTGTCTTGGTTTATTTATGCCGTTGGTCTTTGAAATTCTTCCATAGGCTACCTGTTATTCCTGTTTATTATATTTTGATTTAAGAGTATTTAGAAGTTGGAGTTTTGCCATCTGCCATGAAGTGTATGCTGCCCCAAGAGATGCATTATACACTTGTCAAGGAATAGGTAATCTATTAATCCCCTCCTGGGAATCCCTTTGACTTTAGTGGCTATTTTAGGAACATCATGATGATAAAATGCCTCTTGCATCATGAAAGTTGCCTCCAGCACATTCTATATGTACACTCCGCTTGGAATAGTCCAGATTCATGTAAAAATAATTGGTCAGGATCACTGGTAGACTAGGGTGGCAGAACATGATGGGCTATGCATTGTTTTTTTGCAGAAATATAGTTTATTGAAAATTTTCAGACATACAAGAGATTGTAACAACAGACAAAGGCAGCGTCAAATGTGCATCTTACACCGTATCCTCGGTCTGCGGCACCTCCAAATGTAGCGTATGATGGCAGAACGCGATCTGCGGAAGAAGAGGGCAGGGAGACGGAGGGGGAGGGTTTGGAACAGGTAGAGACAGCGAGGTAGTAGATTCATTTTGAAAAGGGCAATTATGCCAAACCAAGTGTGATGGAGGTTCATCCATGTGAGAAGTGTATCCTCAACAGTGCGTAGTAAGGGGGCGTAATTCAAAGAGTAAAGGTCCGCTAGGTCCGCTGGGATGCGGACACCCAAATAAGTAATGTGATCTGATTTCAGCGTAAAGGGGAAGGAGCCACTCACGCAGTCCGCCTCAGCTTGGGGCAAGGAGACATTCAGTAGTTCACACTTCTGCAGGTTCACCCGATAATTGGACATGCGGCCAAATAGCTTAAATTCCTCCATCAGGGAGGGGATGCCCACAATGGGGTTTGCAAGGTACATAAGCAAGTCGTCCGCATAGAGACCAAGTTTATGCACTTGGCCACCTATCTGAAGTCCCCGAAGTCTAAATGACCCCTGATTTCACAACGGGTGCGGGTCAGATCTTGAAGAAGGAGAGGGGACAGGGATTTCTTATGAGCCGTTTCCAGAGCGGCAAGATCAGCCATCAACCGAGCCAACGTGGCCCCCCTCTCCCTCTTCAGACGTGTACCATGTTTTATGAAAACCCCACGCACCGTAGCTGTAAGAGCTTCCCAGCGGGTGGATGCGGGAGTGGGATCGACCTTGTGATCCAAGAGAAAGTTAGTAATCGTGGAATGGATATCAGCTTTACAGCAGGGATCAAGGAGGAGGTTCTCATTCAGTTTCCAAGAGTAAGAAGACCTGCTTGTGCAAGGTAGCCTAAAAGTCAGTGAGACGGGAGAATGATCGGACCATATTTGCGCACCGATCGACGTGTCAGGCGACCAGGAGAGGAGATGGTGGGATACTAGAAAAAAGTCTATCCTGCTGTAGGATCTATGGGGACCGGAGTAGCAAGTATAGTCTGTGTGTGTCGGGTGCTGGATTCTCCATATATCGACTAGATGTAGCGAATGTAGCCTCTTCTTCAATCTATTAAGAGAGGAGAAGGAGATTTGGGATTTCCCAGATGTCGTGTCCAGGCTAGGATCAAGCACCAGATTAAAGTCCCCCCCTAAAATGAGGATCCCCTCCGCAAAATCCGACAGTTGCGTCAAGATGGAAAGCAGCTGAGGGATTTGTCCCAACCAGGTGATGTAAGCCGGAGAGCGGGGGAAGTAGCCCCTCCACCCAGGTGAGGGCGTAGATGACCATCCTTCATGTCGCCTCTGCATCCCCCTCCAGCCTAGGAATGGTGGAGATCCTGCCACCAGCACGTATAATGCAGATATAGATATAAACTGTACACATCTGAGATGGCATTGGGGACTGAAAGGAATATAAGCATGTGGCATATAAGAGAAAACAACCAGAAAACCAATGACCCCAATATCACCCCGCCTACATGACAGAGGACACTAGGGATCAAGGCCCACTGTGCAGATTGCGTCCGATACGGCCATGAGCAAGCCACGCCCCTGGGCTATGCATTGTAATGAATCAGATTAACAGTTAACAGACCAAATGTGCCTTGCTTTCTTACTATACCATATTATTCTTGAGATTAAAGTCCGATATTAGCTTCTGCATTATATGGGTAATAAACTGACTGTATAAATTATCTTTATTTTGCTTTACAACATAATTGGTCTACAAAATGGATAACATTGACATTTAGAAAAGTACTAGTAGTGTAGTTACACCCTAACAGCAGGGTTGGATGTATACCTTTGTCTTCACACACCTATCCAACACAGATAGGATAGAGAAACTTATTTACTAGGACTGGCAATACTGATACAACCAACGACATGTCTGCTGAAGCGCAATCAGTACCATACTGACACACTAGAAACATGTCCACAGAGACAAAACCAGTACCATACTGACACACCTAGAAACAGGTCCACAGAAACTGAATCAGTACCATACTGACACTAGAAACAGGTCCACAGAAACTAAATCAGTGCCGTTCTGACACACTAGAAACTGGCCCGAAGAGACAAAATCAATACTGTACTGACACACTGGAAACATGTCAGCAGGGACAAAATCAGTACCTGTCAGGGTACTAGGGGGCTTACCTCTCCTCGGGGTGGCCATGTGCGGCAGGGGGGAACGGGTTCCCCTTCCTGGCAGGACCCCTGGTACCAGGATTGCGGGTACGCATGGGCGACAAGTGCGCGTGTGCTGTGGACAGGCTGCGAGGGCAGGCACGGGGACGTGTGCGTAGTGCGCCTGTTACTGGTGTCAGGTGTGATCCTTGCTGGGGGAGGTTCCCAGCACACACCCTCTGCCCCTCTCTCGCCATTGGCTCCTGATGGAGAGGCTACCTGGTTGCCTCGGTAGCCGGGGAGTGGTCTCAATCCTCCACTGAGTATAAAAGCCCAGTCAGAGCCCTGACTCATTGCTGAGTTATTCTATCCCTACGGTGTGATCTCCCAGCTCCCTGTGCCTTGAACCTGTCTTTATTCCTGAACCTCTGCTTGGACTCCAGATTACCGACTCTTTGGCTTACCCTTCCGTTACTGAAACTAGCTGCCTGCCTCGACCCGGATTGGACCTGACTATTCTTCTTGGATTTTCCTTGTGTACCACGACCTCGGACTTTGGCTTGCCGCCCCTGCCAAGGGGTTCCCCTCACGGCCCAGCCGTACCACACTGACGCAGTAGAAACATGTCCACAGAAACCAACCAGTACCATACTAACACAATAGAAACATGTCCACATGTCACAACATCCAATAGTGAAATAAAGGAAGTGAAAGTGGAAGACATACTTAGGGTGTTCATCGAATATGTTTTCTGTCTGCTAAATCATTTTCAAGTTCCAGTTTTTCACTCAAGGCCCATGCATACCATAAAGCTGCAATGCAAGCAATGCAATGCAAGGGCTCTGTTTATTTTCAAATGTCGATATATGAAAAGACATACCTTGTGAGACCTGGACAGTATGGCCACTTGCTGACTTGACAAGATCCACAGGCAGCTTAAAGTTGAACTCCAAGTATAAAGTATTATGTATAATTAAATTGGTCCAGCTTGGCCTAAAGTAAGCATGCATATGCCATACCTGATCAGCGCCGCGGGGATTCTGTAAAGCATAGTAGTACTACTGTATGTTGCTGTGATGAGTGGCTTAACATCTGCTCTGAAAACACAGAGGTCCGCTTCTTTAAACAGTGGCCATTCAGAGAGAGCCTAGTATTTTTAATACAAGGCATTCTATGATTGGACGAGGGGTGGTGACGTCAGCATCTGCCCCTTGTTCAATTAGAGAACACCTTGTATGGGCATAGACACACAATGAAGAACTCAAGAGCAGAGGTAACGGTAAGTATTTTAGTGTGTGGTCTATGCTGAGGGGCTGATGGTATATTTGAAGGACAGCTTTACTTAAGGCTCATGTCGACAGGCATTGTTTTCCTGCTTTTGACCTGCATTTGATACTCATGTCAAAGGCAGTTTCGCAATATCTCATTGACTTTAAAAGAGTAGTTTGGCCAAATTTGCATTCCTCTGCTTTTTTTGGACTCAGCAATTTGTTTCATGGTGTCCTCTCTCAATGAGAGAGAGGACACCATGAAACAAACACAACACAGCAAGATACAGTATTTACAAGATTAAAAACCAAAAGAAGACCTATGTTGAATGGGCATGCTCTAACTGGAGAATCGAGAATTGATAAATGTATTTTGATCACAAAGAAATTCATATTCACATTTATAATAATTATTCATATTCTGTTCACACAATTTTTGTCACTTACGATTGATTTCAGCACGCTAAGTGTATGTAAGTTTTTATTTTTGTGTTATTCACTTTTATATGGAAAACACTGAATTAACATTCATGAACTTTGATCACATATGGTAGTCACGTATGAGTCGATAAATTTACACTAATTTTGGTGTATATATACACATGTATTCACTTTAGTTTAATTAGCGCTGTGTAATTATTTTTCATTTATCTCCTATTGAGGTGTCTCTCACTTGAGGCTTCTATAACTAAGCCAGATCGGTGAAACACATGAGAGGTATTCTATTCATGGGATGTTGTTTCACAGTATATATTCGTTAAATTAATAAAAGTCGTTTTAATTCATGAAGATCCATGGTAGTGTGACTTGTCTTTTGAGAAGAATGTCCTATTGAGGTGTGTTTCAACTTCAGGCAAGGCAGGTTAATGACACTTTTATTGGATGTCTGCTATTGCTCTTTAAAAGCTCATTTTTAATGAAACTGTCAAAAGAACACATTGTAGATATTGCTACATTCATTTACTATTAAAATATGCAGTGTTTGCATTGCCCAATGTATCCAAAATCCCAATTTAAAGATTAATAATAAGAAAATAAACACCAGATATAGAATATATAAAAAAAATATTTACAGAAAGCAGGACTGACATTTGCAAGAGTTGACATTTTTTATTATATTTTGATTCCTTTGTCTGCATAAGTCAGCTTTAATGTTCTCTTCCAAAATGAGATCCTAACTAATGCTAAATGTGTAAAGCTCTTAATGCCTTCTTCCATCAGAAAAAAATCTGACAGCTAGAAATAATCAAGAACTTCAAACAACATCTTTATGAGTCATACACAGATTTTATTAGCTACCCTCTATACTTTGATTCTTGACTTGAATCATATTGCTACTTGTATATTCTCATTCCCATACTACTTGCTTTGTCTGTGTCTCTTCATTCATGCTGAGTTGATACCATGTATTTTCTACTCAGCTTTGGTAGTTAATTATTCATAAAAGGCATGTACGCTAGTTCAAATGATTGTGAAGTGACACACTTAATTTGCATTTTATATGGCATTGCCAACCTTGGTATGATATACGTTATGTGTGGAATTCGCATTGTTGGGAAAGGGGACATGAAACTTAGCTTCCAAAAACAAAGTTGTACAATTTTTAGTAGAAGAGGAAAAGTAGATCGTCCACTGGTGGAAATTTCAAATTTAAAGTAGATCTAAATCTACTCATTGAAATCTCATATAAGCTTTAACATGTTATTGGCATTACAAAAATTATTATAAAGTCTTTTTAAATCTTAAGCTTTCATTTAATGAATATCTGGTGATCCTGTCATGAAGTTTTAAGTTAAGGCACTTCTTATGGGGTGACAACTGGCTCTCAAATGTGCTCCTGCATTGTTACCCTGTCACATGAGCCCCTGGCTAAGCCTATAAAGAGCCAGACTAGCGCACATTGCACACACATGGTTCACTGTTTTCTGGAAGCCAGCGAGAACAATAATGCACACGCACTGTTGGAGTGCATGCTTGTAAACAGGAAGTGACTGAAAAAAGCTAGAGGAGATCAGCACAATTAAAGTGGAACTAAACTCAGGAGTTAAAGTGGAACTTTTCCCATATTTACAAAATAACAACAAATACACCTTTAGAAACGTTTAGTAATGACAATCTACAAACAGATACTTCTAGATAATTGCAGGCTTTCTATTCTTTACATACCTTATTTTTCTTTTTCTCCCCATTCTTCTCACAGAATTGAGATTTCTGATGGCCATTTTTACTTACATTTTTGAGATTTAACTCCTGAAAATCTCAAAAATGTGTCGCTTTAAGATGTATGGGGAAATGGTGATTGTTTATGATATAAAGTGCATTAGCAAATAAATGAAGTCAACATAAATGGGATCACATACATACTCAAGGTTTATGCCATATGACTCCAGTAAAAGTTCTTATCACACAGTTTAAACACGCAAATCTTGAGCTCAAACTCCTAATTACCCTCTAAAATATTCATTTTCTGGCTGCCATGCTGATTTTATAAAAGTTCACTGACCCGAACCAATATTAAAGTGACCATCTCCTTATGTGATCTTATCTGTGATTTGATGGCCTCCACTACAGTCACTACTCATACTAAAACTTTATCTTCTCTGAGCTATTGGATTGATAATGTTACAAGTTTGTACTTGATCTTCTCTATCACTTTTAGTTTATTATGTTGTGTTACTGCTACCTTGTAAACTAAATAAAAATGTATTGAACAAAGGGTTACTGACCCAAGTCAAATATAAAATGAGTGTAGTTGGACCTCCAAAATGGGATACTTGTTATGGGTCAGTGACTTACTAGTTGCTGAAGGAGCAACCTGTCAGTCAGAGAACTATCGTTGTTTAGAACATCCACTGAAGCAGTGGCGTAACAACCGGGGGTGCGGGGGGGTCACTTGCCCCGGGCGCAGGACTGAGGGGGGGCGCCGTCACGACCCCCGCTAAACGAAGCCATGGCTCCCTCTCCCTGACACGATCACCTGGCTGTCATCGGGCGGCCGCTCGCTCTTCCTAGGCCACTGATGAAGACACTCAGAATGGCAGCACAGGAATTTCTCTTTTGGGATTTGTAATAAAAGAATCAGATCTAATTGACTAAGATGTGTTCCTAAAACCTTGCAAGAAATAGAAATATTTGATAATCAAGGTTTAAAAGCATTTTCTAATTTGTCACTATGAGAAGTTTGCCCTTTAATAAATACAGCGATTGAAGGCAGTGTGTTATTGGAAAGATCATATAATCATAGAAGAAGAGCAGCTATGATACGATACACTCATCAAGAACATGCAGCGCACAAAGTACGCAAACACATAAATACCTATGTAAATGCAACATTATTTCTAAATAATTAGAAACTAATTTTTTTAAATTCATATGCTAATAAGTAATGCCACTGAATGATCTGGACCATATTAAATTGCTATTGCAAACTTCTGCTTTACCCGTGCAGATTCCCAGCAGCAATGGAGTGGCATGAACTTGAGCGGAAGGTTAATATGTATGTGCTGTTGGGGCAGGAGGCATTAAAGCAAATCTGTTTTCCCCCTGTTATGTATCTCTCAACTATGGACAGCCATATTGTCTGGAGTATTCTTTTTTGGAAAACTTCAGTCTCATCTGAGTTAAAATCAGGAGGTACTTTTGACATACATTTGCAATTATATGAGAAACCACACTGTCTTGTCGAACATAATTGCCAAGGTGCTGTCACCAGAGCTTGTTTTTCTCATGTTTGGAATGTTTCTGTGCGCCTTCCCTCTGTTTGTTTGTTAGATGATTTGGACTTTAGTTAGATACTCGTTGCTTCCCCATGCTCTTTGGTTAGTTTCAGTTCTATCTTTGACCAGTAAAGAGCTCTTAGATAGTCAGGAGGCTTTGTCACAGAAATGTTTTTTCACCTCTAAGAAAGACAAGACATCCATTGAAAAGCGCCAGCCTGGAATAAGCTATACTGGAATTTTCTAGGTGAGTTGACGTCGCCTGTGGATCTTGTTGAATCAGAAAGTTGGCATATTGTCCACACACACTGGTTCCCATGAGGTATGTCATGAATCAATATTTGAAACAGAACAATTTTGTGGGATAGACCTAGGATTGTGGAAACTATCCTGCAGTGTCTGGGTCCCACTGGCTGCCCCGTAGGATCCAATAGCAGTGCCACTGACCATCAAAGAAGGAGGGTGTTGAGAATTACCGCCATTGAGACCAATGAAGGGGGGGGCCTTATTATTACTACCACTGACTATCAATGAAGGGGAGTTAATATTGTGTCCAGTGACACCAATGCTGGGTGTTATTGTTGTGTCTACTGACACCAGTGCCGGGGTTCACTCGTTTTTTTCCACTGACTCTAATGCTGGGGTTATTATTGCGATCACTGACACCAATGTTGGGAGTGATTATTGTGGCCACTGACAGCAATGTTGGGGGTGATTATTGCTCCCACTGACATCGATGCTAGGGGGTCATTATTGTGGCCACTGACACAAATGCTGGGGTTTATTATTTTTTACACTGGCAACAATGATGGGTGTTACTATTGTGTCCACTGACACCAATGTTGGTGGTAATTAATTGCTTCCACTGACTCTAATGCTGGGGGATATTATTGCATCCACTGACATTAATCCTGGGATTGTTATTGTAGCCACTGACGTTAATGTTGGGGGGTGATTATTGCTCCCACTGAGACCGATGCTGAGAGTTATTACCCACCACTGCCGCCAGTACCATCACCACCACTACCACCTGTAACTACCCTGTTACCTGGCCACAACAATCCTGTCCTCCAGCTGGTATGTCACTTCCCCCTTCAGAAAAGAAAGAAAGCACTAGCCA
>NW_017306473.1:524557-549003 GCF_000935625.1 Nanorana parkeri
CCCCCCCCCCCCCCTCCAGTAAAATGCCATAACAATTCATTTTACAGATTTACTAACTTGCAAATTGAGCTAGTGGATAATATTCGGGGGTTCACAAAATCCAAATCACAGGTCTAGCAATACTTGAATGATACTGATTAATATTGTAAACATCTATGAGATTTTCTGTTTGCACAAATTTCTGTTTGCACTGTTAGTTGTACTGATTTTACTCAGAATATACAACGTGATGTGTATAGTTATTACTAATTACAGCAATAGCACAATGCTGTGTACAATTGTCAGTTTATGGTATAATGTTGTTGAAGTGTTCTATACTGCCAAACCAGTACCAAAGAGACAGCTTATTGTAAATGATGCACTTAATTTTTTGTTCCGCTCCGGTGAAAAAGTCAGCTTGGCCTAAGGCTACATTTTACTGTCAACTAGCTGTTCATTGTCTGCAGTTTCCTTCAGATTATTGGTACAATAAAATTGAGTGCATGCCTTTTAAGCATTGTTCATAGAAGTGTAAGATAGATCATATAATGCCAATAGCAGTAGCTCTAAAACAACGTTGTGCATCGATTTGTGAGTGTGCTATTTAATCAAACCACCTTATTATGTAATAGGCTAAATTCACAAAGTTTTACTGTTGGATAAGGATCTTTATTTTCCGTCATGTGACTGTAATTTTCAACTCTTAGTGGATTCAGCTAAAATAAGGACCCATTCACATTAGCCCTGTTTGCTGCAGTGCATTAAATGTATGCATGTTAAAAGATAATTATGGGATGAGTAAAATACATCCCGATAGTTACAGCCAACGCGTGACACTGCAGATGTCACATTCTGGCTCCTTTGATCTGATCACTTGGTTCATGATCTTCTCCCTGCAGAGAGCGGTGACTGTCAGTCATAACCCCCTGCAGGGATTGCCGCTCCCCTCTCAGTTCCTCCAGCGCTGACTGGGGGGAGGGCACAGATGACTTTGTGTCCACAGAGGCAGAGCCAGCTGTGAATGAGGTAGCGGGGGTGGATCCCGAAAATATTGTTGGGATCTGTCCCGGCTGCAGCACGGCTCTGCGCTGTCAGCATATAGTGGGCAATAGCCTGCAATATACTGAGTTTTGGGACACTAAATTTATTGTGTTTATTGCTGGACTGTAACCAGTCTGAGTATCTATTTTTCTGTGTTTTACAGGTCTTCCCTAAGCCTGGTGGGTTAATTGATGGCACATGTTGCTGGGAGGAGGCTCCAGAAAAGAGCATAGAAGGTTTAACCACAGGTTATTAATATTTATCTAACTCAACCAATCCCTGAGGGGCTGGCTCCGAGCTATAGCTGGGGAGATGATAAATGTTTGGGAGCACCTTCCCAGAACTCTCTCTTCCCTGGGCTCCTCCCCGGGGTGGAGATCTGCATGTACTTGGGGCCCTGGATGCAAAGCTACTGCTGGAGTGGAAATCTGGGCTGGAGAAAGAATCTTCTTCTGAACAGTGTTGCAGAGGAGCTAGGTAGAAGCTGCCATCTGGACAATGTAAGGATTCATCACCCACAGATCTAGGTATCGTGCAGAGGAAACAGAAGCCTGTTGGTGCACGAGAAAGACTGTGACTGTTCCTACAGGATCATAGATTTAGCAGACTGCCCTCTGTCTATTAGTATGTATATTTGGTGGTCATTCTCATAGGACCTGATGGTGCTGCTATTTTAGAATTTTTGCCGCTCTTCATTTTGTGTTTTCGGATATCCTGCATCCCTAAACCCTCTCCCCTGAGTTTTCCATTCAGCAATAAATTCAAAAAAGACCCTGATACTTGAGCCTGATCATTACCAGAATTTGTTGATGTTGCTAGATCTGGAAACAGGGAAGGTAACCGCAGCACAGGTAGGAAAACTCAATGTACCAGCGGCTCCTGTGGGGTCCATCGCTACAGTGGTTACAAAGCTCCTGTATGTCCAGAATTCCCCCTCCTCTGTACAGTCTGTGTACCAGCCCTCTCTGTGTTATGCTTTTGTTGAATAGAGGGCAAGATTAAAAGCAGCACAGCAACCACAAAGTACTGTACACGGACTGCACAAAGGTGGGAGGAGGGAAAGAGGCTGCAATGTATGTTCAATGCAGCCTGGCACTTCTACCTCCCATTCAGTGATGACAACACATTGATATTGTACACAGACAACACAGAGGTTGCAGGAGGGAAAAGGCTAAAATATCCCTGTGAGTGCTGCTGTCACTGAATGGGAGGTAGAGGAGCCAAGTTGCACAGAACAGATGATTCAGTTTGCTCCTTTCCACCACCTATGTCGTATCATTGCTCTCCCAAAGCTACTATGCCCACTCCCCACTCACACAGCTCTCACACTGCCCTCACGCTGAGAGCTGCTGGACCAAAACCTGTAGGGAGGAGTGGGAACAGCAGAGTGGTAGGAGCTGGGTGGGGACAGAAAGACTTTAACTTTCTGAATGTAGCTCTGGCAGAGAGGGTGTTCTATCAAAGTTTGTGACTAAATAATGTGTGACCGGTCATGTGGTCAAACATTTTAACGTAATCACGTCCAGTTTTTCGGCGGTGGAATATGTGACCATCAAAAAGTGAAGAATTCCAACGCTGTGTCAGCTATTCCAGTGCAGATCAGATCGCAGATCGTATGTGCAGGAGAACCGATCTGCCCTGGAACAGCTGATCGGTTCTGAAATGTCACTTCTATCCAACTTTGCGATCTCACATTCCACAAAGTCAGATAGAAGTGACATTTCAGGACCGATCAGCTGTTCCAGGGCAGATCGGTTCTCCTGCACATACGATCTGCGATGCCGATCTGCCCTGGAACAGCTGACTCAGCGTTGGAATTCTTCACCTTTTGGCAGTCACATATTCTACCACCAAAAAACTGGGCGGGATTACGTTAAAATGTGTGACCACGTCACCGGTCACACATTCTAATGTAGTCACAAACTTTGATAGAACAAGGGCTTCGAGATGACTGGTTACATTCCTCACAGGTTTCTGATAGGGGTGACCGGTCCTCTGAAAATGAAGTTAGCTTCCTGTATGAGTGTCAAAGCGACATTTAACATATGGATTATAGACTACAGAAGCCAATTAACCTTCTGTGGCATTGCGTGGCAATGGCATGGTATGTGGCATCAAGGTCACCCAGGACTCCCAGCAAGATGGGCTGAGTGGCTCCAGGAAAGTACTTTTACCAGGAAAGAGCTGGCTTTACAACTCATTCCGGGTTTTCTAGATTATAGTTGGGAACCTGGAGCCGGGAGATTTCTAAGTAAACTGGGAGGGAAGAAATCTCCATTCCCAGATCCGGGCTTTAGTGGTGACCAGCACCGCAAGATTATGCACCTGGACACAGCCCTTTTGAAATGGATGCTGATTCATGTTCAGGACTCCACCTGGGTGACAGAGGAGGTCTCTGCAAGAGTCAGGAGGGCTCCACCCTGGGACCAGTCTGTGGTGGGCAGACTGAGGAGCAGAGCTGTAGCTAGCTCCGTTTGCACACGAGGCAAGAACAGAAAATTGTGCCCTCCAACAGACATGTGCTGTATGTGACGTCATGCGCCCGCCTCCAGGATGGCGGCGCGCATGAGCAGAATGCGCTGGTGGCCAAATACAAAATAGCATAGAAATGTGTTTTGTTTGACGAAACTAATGAATACATTTTTAGTTTCTGGGGAATTCAGGGAAATATCAGGAGTCTAAAACAGACCCCTGACATTTCCCTTTTGAAATAGAAAGAGAGATTGAGGACTCTGCCCATAAGGGGACAGCAAAGGGGATCCGAGGAGAAGCTGGAGCCTGTGCGGCTCCTCTTCTCCTTGCCGAACCGTGACTGTGTTGGCCGCCTGGCACCTCTGTTGCCAATGGCGCACTGTGCTCGCCATGGCGATAGGGGTGCAGCCAGGACGGCCCTGGCAGCGCCCCCTCTCAGCTGCTCCTGAGGCGAATGCCTCACTCGCCCCATGGTAGCTACAGCTCTGCTGAGGAGTGTGGCAGGCGGTTTGGATACTGCCTGTGTGGGAAAGGCAAACAGACAACTTAAAGTCGGTAGGACTTTGGAAGCATTATTGGCTGATAGAAAAGCTGTACATTTATGTTTGAAAACCCCTGCGAGGGAAAACTGGTGTGGACTTTTGAGTTGGTGTGAATAAAAGTGGGCAAGGAAGCCCTTAAAGAAACCTGTGCGAGTGCTCTGTGAGCTAACCCAACGTCACACTTCCCACATGTCTTTGGAGTGTGGGAGGGAATGGGAGTACCCGGAGAAAACCCACACAAGCACAGGGAGAACATGCAATCTCCTTGCAGATAGTGTCTTGACCAGGATTTGAACCAGGCTCCCAGTGCTACAAGGCAGAAGTGCTAACCACTACACCACTGTGAAGCCCATCCACAAATTGGGCAACATTACCTATAAAGATTGACCTTGAAAAGGGAAAATAGAGCAAAGCTGAGGGTGGGGTGGAGAGCAGGTCAAGGAATCCTTGGTGGGGTGGAGAGCAGGTCAAGGAAGGTTGAAGATAACCCAGAGGTGAGTCCAGCTGCCGGTTCTGAGGTAACTGCTGAATACGCCCAGTGACAGAAGTGACTATTGAGGTAAAAGTTTGCAAAAGGATGTCACCAGCACACCATTTAAGTGAAATCAACAAAAGTTCATTTATTAATGGAGTACGGTCATTCCAGTACAGTCGCTTTTGGGGCCGCACAGGGTCCCCTTCATCAGACTTCATTCTGAGCCTAAAGAAGGGGACCCCAAAGCGTTGTACTGGAATGACCGTACTCCATTAATAAATGGACTTTTGTTGATTTCACTTAAATGGTGTGCTGGTGACATCCTTTTGCAAACTTGTCATCTCAGACATCTCAACTCACACATCTCAACTCCCGCATGTTCCGGGAGTCTCCCGCTATTAGATAGCAGCTCCCGGACACCCGGGAGAGAAACATTTTCTCCAGGAAAGGTTAACTCTGCTTGATCTAGCAGAGTAAACCTTTCCGCGCTGTCTGTTTTTTTTAGGGGTTTTTCTCTTACATCGGGGCCGCCAGCCGCCGTCAGTCAGAAAAAAAAAATGCCATCGGTACTAATAGCTAGATTACTATTGGCTATTTCAATGTTCAATAGCCAATAGCAGATTAGCTATTGCACCCGCCCACTGCTGCTGTCAATCAGCAGAGTTTGACCTGAAGTTCTCCATCAGGTACACCTCTGCTGACTGACAGCAGCAGTGGGCGGGGGCAATAGCTAATCTGCTATTGGCTATTAAACATTGAAAAAGCCAATAGCAATCTAGCTATTAGTTCCTATGCTGTTTTTTTTTCCTGACGGCAGCAGCAGAAAAAAAGAGCAGCAGAGAAGGGGGGGGGGGGGTTAACAGAGGGCACCACCCTGAAATGAGAAGGGCACCTCCCTGAAATGACTTATTTCAGGTTGGGATCCCTGATATCTGCCTGGCACCATCCGTGGTCACTACGAGCACCCACCAGGATTTCAAGGAACAGCAGCAGAGAGCTTGTAACCTGAAAGACAAAACCGAAAAAAACCTAACAAAGCCACCCAGGAGAGACATGTACATAACAGTCACCACAGACCTCTATTTGAAAATAATTAGTTTTAGAAATGCATGGGTGGTAGGGATGACAATCCCATGGGGCCACTTTCCTATTTTTTTTCTTTCCTGGCCCTAACAACCTGCTAGCGATAGAGGAAATGCTAGTGTCTAGTCCCCTGATGACTTTAAGAGATGATCTAAGCAGAATGCCTGTTTGTCAAGGTTAATGGAGCTACAATTAGTGCTGACGGTATGTGTGCCTAACAGACTGCTGAAATCAGATGTAGCCATGGAGTGGGCCTTTAAAGGTGCTCTGTTTTCTTAATCCTGCTGTGCTGCTTTCTTGTACTGGTTTGACATGCATGCACTTGCTGGTGAAATTCTCATGCAGATCATTTAGGTGCATTATGCTATATACAGGTTTAACTTCTCAAACATTTTATTATGTGGGCAGTGAATAGCAGGTCGTATTGGTTCAGGAAACACAAGTCATTTCAGGGAGACCTTTGCAAGCTTAAATGACCTCACAGGGTGCAGAAATCACCTGAGCGCTGGATGTCTGGCCCATCTGTGGTTGTTATGGGGATGACATCAGATCAGCTGTGCATATGTGGAAGGACAATGTGGAAAGGTCCTTGCTTGTCAAAAAGGAATGTGTACAAAGATTATAATATCGAGAACAGATAGTGTTGTCTGCATTGAATTCATGTTTGTGAATATAGGGTAAAAAATAAGTACAAACATTTTTCAAGAACAGCTTTAAAAATAGGTGAACTTTGTAAAACATATTTTACAAGTGCAGTCCAGTGGAAATAGAAAGTTAAGCCAAGAGATGCATAGAGTCTTCTGCTCAGTATTTAGATTTCTCATGCATTTCTGTACTTGTTTTGGGTCGGTATTGAAGCCACTGGATCAGCATGACAGCTAGGGAACTAGTATTTTCACAAGAAAATGGCAGCTTACATATTGTTATCACTAAAGATTTTCTAAGCATTCAATATCAATTTTCTTTTATACATAGAGTTTACAAGCACTACAGTATGTTAAAGTCTATTCTTACTGCATGTAGAATAAAGTATATATCTTATATGGGCTTATGTACACACATAAATACAGATGCATCTTAATGAAGGAGGATATAGCAGCAGCTATGCAGAAACTAAAGCTGACTTTTCTGGGTGAAGCTTTGAATTATGTCCTCTTTTCCTATGCTCATACCATGCTGTGGTTGGTAACAGCTAGATGGGCACTGTGGTTGCACCCTTGGGCAGATGATCCCTCCTCTAAGCAGAGTTTCATTTTGGCAGCAGTCCCTTTGTGGGGACAAGCTGGAGTCGGCTATTAGTAAGGCAATACCTTGAAAAGCAAATGTGTTACCTTAAGATAAACATATTTGTTAGTAACAAAATGCTTTTCAAGACGCCCTGCCCAGGAGAGGGCTAGAGAATCTAGGGAATTTAGGTCAGGATGAGAATTCCTTTGAAACTGACGAGGAGCCCAGACTTCCAGAAGTCCATTAAACAGTTCACCCATATGGGGCAGAAAATAAGAAGTCTTTTTAGAGGAGGAGCACATTAAGCCCGTTTGGGTAGGAGCAATACTGCACTCAATCAAATAAACTTGGCCAGAATCAATAGAAGATTCTTGGGCCCTAAGAACCATTTCCCAGGGACATACAGTACTTGGACATTTCACAAGTAACCTCCTTATAGTTTTGTGCTCACAGAAGTACCAAAAGCAGAAGAAAAGAAACACGTTCTATACCATTATGTATGGACACTCCTTAATCAGGGTGCAGTAGTACCAGTCCCAGAAAACCTGAATGGTCAGAGATTATACTCTCCAATTTTTATGGTAGCCAAAAAGTCGGGGGTGGAGACAGGTACTCAATCTACACAGACTGATCAAGTATATTCAGACAGAACGATTCAAGGTGGAATCTCTACAGACGATCTCTCAGTCAATACAAGCAGGAGATTGTATGCTGCCAATCATTATTATTTCAAAGATTTGCAGCATCAGCACCTGCAATTCGCATGTCTGTTGTTTGAGCTCTTGACCTCACCCTGCACCTTTATGAAAGTATCGGTGGCAATAGCGGCAATTCTGAGACTAAGAGGCATAAGAGTGTATCATTATCTGGACTTCTTCTTGCTGTCACACTCGGAGGAAGCCCTCTTAAGAGGGTGTATTTGTTGGACACTCTGAAAGCCTTCAGCTGGCTAATAATTATGGAAGTCGAAACAAAGGGCTGCTATACGGGCTATTCACAAAGGCAGCCAGCATTGGGACGAGGTACTTACCAGGGGCGACCCTGGAAAAGCACCCTCCCAGTGCTTGTGGCTTGCGGGCATGTGGCCTGTTATCGCAGGGGGGTTGCTTGCTCGTCCAACCCTATTTCCTGCCCTGCCAGGCCTGTGCTTGGATCAATGGTCTGGTTGAGAATTTTAAGGGCAACCCCACTTTGTTTCCCCTATTTTTGAAGGTGGGGATCCTCCTTAAAATTCCTACCAGACCTTAAGAACCTAGTATGACTTTGGGGGGAACCCCACACACTTTTTAAAATTTTTTTTAACTTGGGGTCCCTCCTAAAATTCCTACCAGACCTAAAGGGTCTAGTATGACTTTTGAGGTGGAACCCCATGCATTTTTTCTTGTTTTTTTAAATAGGAGTTCCTCCTAACATTCCTACCAGACCTAAAGGGTCTGGTAATGTTGGGAGGGAGGCTCCACTCTGGGTTTTTTTCTTTACTTTAAATTTTTTTAATTATTTTCTAAACTTTTTTTAAATTTTTCCTTTTTTTTACATTTATTGAAATAATAAAAAAAAAATTTCCATTGGTTTACATCTTTTCTATTCTGCTTGCTACCTCAGACGTAGTAAGCAGAATAGCCAAGACGAATGCCGCTCGGCAGCATTCGCCTATTCACTCCCTGCCGTTCACCCCCATGAGAATAGGGGCGAATGACAGCAAGAGAACTGCCGCAGCTTTGGCTCAGCCGATCCAGATGTTGGATCGGCTGAGTCGAACTCCTTGTGCACTTCGGCTTAGCCGAACATGCAGAGCATGTTCGGCTGACCGAAGGCAGCCAGTGAAGTGAATAGCCGAACATCGTTCAGCTCAGTTCACTTTGGCTTGGTTATTCCCTCGGCTGCCTTCGGCAGCTTAGTGAATAACCCTCTTAGTGACAGTGGCATTGTATGCAGGTGACCACTATTAGGTTTTAGA
This sequence comes from Nanorana parkeri, assembly GCF_000935625.1. Taxonomy (NCBI): domain Eukaryota; kingdom Metazoa; phylum Chordata; class Amphibia; order Anura; family Dicroglossidae; genus Nanorana; species Nanorana parkeri. Next base: position 533,334 of record NW_017306473.1, read on the forward strand.
GAAAAAAAATGTTAGCTTTCAGTTTTAGGCTGAGAAGTACAGAAAAATGTCTAAAATCCTGGGGATGTGAGGTGTTTCCAAATAAAGGACAAATAAATGAATTTATTTTAATGCAATTAAAAAAAATAATAATCAAAACTGGGGAAAAAGTGTTTTCTTTACCTTTTTCCTAATTTTTTTAATATTTTATGTGAACTAAGTGAGATGTTAGGTCTATATATTTATATCACATATGTGTGCCTATCTGTCCTCTAAAAAAACAGACCTTTACACCATTTAGATGTATCATTTTCCTTCAAGACTACACATTTTCTTTAAAGGCTTTCAGTTTTTTCAAGCACTTTCTCTTCAAGTATCTCTTTATTATGATATTTAACTTGAAGGATGTATATTTACAGGTCTGAACATCTCAGCTAAAGTAGAGCGCCTAATGAACTGTAGAGCTGGAATCCATTAGATATGTGATGTATCAGTATGATGCTACTTAACGTACTGTGTGAATTTCAAGCAAGAATAAAGCTGTGACTCTCTTTAGTAGCAGCATTCTCTGTATGAAATGAGAAAATTGTATTTGTATCTCTGTTAGTCCAAATGCTAGAGATCTTAGCTGCCAAAACAGACTCGCTTACCAATTGTTCACAGTTTATTATAGTGCTTGCTATTCAGAATCCCAATACGTATAATTATCTTCTAGCTTCTTCACACATATTAATGCATTATGCATAGGCAAGTGCTTATTCATGCTCTCTGCTAAAATGGTCAGTTAAAGACCAATTAACCTTATGATAGCTCCTATTACCTCAGTGACACCAAGACAGATATATGATATACGATAGTGGTGATTTTACACGACTGTTTGTATGTTGGATCTAGTATAAGACATGATTTCCACAAAGGTATGTTCATCTGATTGAATCGATTGTACAGCCGATCTCAGCACAGGAAGCGCTTAGTAATGAACCTTTTGGGTACTAATCAGCAAGGGCTGTCACTCTTAGGGGTTAGGTTAAAGGAGAACTATTGGGCGAGTGAAAATCACTCAGCCTCATAGCTCGAACCCACGTGTGACAATGAAATTGTCACACGTAGGGTAAATAGATCGGGAAGTGAGCGAACACATTCTCGGCCCTGTGCCTGCAGAGAGCCATGACTGTCACTCACAGCTCACTGCAGGGATTCCCCCCTCCCCTGTCCGATCCTCCAGCGCTGACTGGTGGACGGGGGAGGGGGCGGGTACAGCTGGCTCTGCCTCTAGATAGGCAGAGCCAGCTGTCACTCACGCAGCTGGGTGGATCCAGACAGTATTGTCGGGAACCGTCCCGGCTGCGGCACTAGTTTGTGTCCTACCGTTACCCTTAGGAGAACTATGAGGAAAAGCACTGACCCCATAGTTCTCCTTTAGGCCCCGTTCACATTGAGCGATTTATCGTGCGGTAATTCCCGCGATATCACGGCTATTTACCGTGCGATATCGCTCTTCAATGCTTTGCAATGGGGGCAAAGGGTCCTGCTGTCGCGGGTCGTGTGTCGCTACAGCAGGACCCTTTTTGGAGCGGATTTAGCCGCGATTCAATGGTTTTTGATGCAAGCATTTGCGCAATATCGCGCGAGAAATCGCGCAAAATGCAAATCGTGCAACAAACGCGCGATTTGCGAATCGCTCAATGTTAACGAGGCCTTAAGAGTTTAGGTTGGGGGTTAGGTTAAGGGTTAATTAAAGTGACACTAAACTCAGGAGTTAAATCATAAAAGTGCATTCAAGTACTTTAACTATGAAAAGAAATGTATTTTATTTGTGTATCACTCGGCTGTAAATGGTCAATTCATCTCTGAATTCATGCTGAGTCTGTCCTTCCTTCTGGAGGGGGGCTACTTTTGTTGCTCATGGTCCCTGTATGTGTTGTAAAGTCACCGCTCCAAGCTCACTCCCATGATGGACTACAAACTCATGTTTATTTTACTAATTTGTATTGAGATTGTAGTGTAAGGTTAGTGGTTACGTGTTAGGGTTATGTTAAAAAGACGCTGTTACCATGTTACATATTGAACGAATATTAAAGGTTAATAATATACCAAAGGAACACTAAACTTTTAGGGGTATTATCATTTCTCACTGCTGCTGCTTACTGTCATCATGGTCTGCATGTTAAGGCCCATTTATAAAATGCATGCCTCAGTGTGGAGTCTTTGGGGCCCCACTGTGTTTTCACTGTTTAATGCAGCAGAGAGAGATCCATGGTTGAAGGCAAGCCAGTCATGTGACTTTCACATTTCATATAACCGGATTATCTTCCTGACTTTATTTCCCTGCCATTCATTTTTGTTGCGCTCCAACACGTCACCTGCTGAAACAGACCTCAGTCAGCACTCCGTCAATTGGAGAGCTCTAGCTCTGGCTCAGCAGAGGATCAGTAAGACACAAAGAGAAATATTCCGTCTCTGGAGTGCACTGTCAGGGGACAGGCTTGACAACTCAGGCTGTATTTGCTTTCTAAAAAAACAAATGACTGCGCACCTTTTATTTTGATGCATTTGGAATGTATTTCGCTGTATTACATTTAAAGTTTAATTAAGTTTTAAATGTTTCAGTGCAAAAATTACCCGTTGAGTTTGCCAGAAATCCAGCAAGCTTCTAGTTTCCTGAAGTGAACTGCGCTATACTGCACTAAAATCTCAAATCCTGTTATGAGCCCTTCCTGAGTTATCTTAGTAGACTACAGAACCTCTACCCCTATGTTATGGTGGAGGGGAAGTGTTCTGTAGTCCTAACACGCTTTCCTTCTTAGTGCAACAATGCTGTTTCTCTATATACAGAGAATGGTGAGAGTTGTCACCTTGGAACAAAATAGTTGTAACCGGGATCAACAGCTAAAAATAAAGCGAAAATATTCTGAAAAAAAGAAAACTAATGCAAGCACCACATCAAAAGACTGGTAAGCTGCAATATATTACATTTTTGTTTGTGTTCTTTGGTTTAAATACACTTTAAAGCTCAACTTCTGGGAAAAGCTTTGAAATTTAAGTTCCCAGCAGCTTCAGAAAATGAAATGAAAAAAAAAAGCGGCTGCTAAACTCACATGATCTCCGATGCCATTTTCTACAGTGATGTGATATCACTCTGCGTCATTCAGTACACTTCCTGTGAGCCCATTGTGTCAAGGTTCGGCCCCCTATCCTTGTCTCAAGGATAACTGCTGCATGAATGCAGGTGGTGGATTGTTTGCAATGTGAGAGGTTTCTGTAATGAAAAAGCAGCACTTAGTGGGTGACCCCATTCAGTGGAAATATATACTTGGCAAAACGATTTCCTGAGACAGTGTCATGTACAGATCATATGAACGATATTATGAAATATGTGAACCAGTGGCATACCAAGCATATTTGACAGCCAGGGAGAAATAGTATCCCCCTTCTCTATAAACCAGTAATATAATAATAAATCCAGGTATAGTGTATAAAAGTCTGCTCCTATTCACAGAATGGTTACTGTAAAAAAATAATTATGAGGAAATAACATCAATTAACAGGGCTTGAAAAATGTGATGGTGTCTCACCATTCAGTCAAAAATTTCACCAATCAGCATGACCGGACTATAGCCTTGCAATTTATGTTAACATTTTTTGGGGACAGATAGAGCTTTCTTTTGGAGGTATATAATCACCACTGGGTGAGGGGGTGTTATTTTTTTTAACTACGGTATATAATAGGGCTGGTAATGATTAAGATTTTCGTGTTCGATTAATCGAAATTTTTTTTATCGATGAATCGATTAATTTAGATTAATTATACAAATCCAACTACATTGGCCTATACACATAAAGCACAGCAATGTAGTAATAAAATGAACTAGGATCACACTAATCCAGCACGTTATTAATCTCACGTGCCCCACTCAATATGGCCGCCGCTTGAGTGGGGCAGCTCAGAATAATAACGTGCTGGATTAGTGTGGTCCTAGTTCATTTTATTACTTCATTGCTGTGCTTTATGTGTAATATAGGCCAATGCCTTGGCTGGCGCTCGTGCAGAAAGTTTCTGGGGCAAACTCACCGGCCCAAGTGGCTCCATCGGCTAACGAAGGGGGGAGGGGTCCGGTGACGTCACGGACATCAACGTCACCGGACTCCTCCCCCTTCCCTTCGATAGCTGTCATGGACATCGACGTCACCGGACTCCTTCCCCAAGTGGCTCCGTCGGCTAACGAAGGTGGGAGGAGTCCGGTGACGTTGATGTACGTGACGTCACCGGATTGCCAACGGGACTCCCGGAAGCCAGCGGAGAGGTGAGTGTTTTCATTAGCGATCAAAATTATTTTAACCAATCAAAAAGTTTAACGATTAATTGAGAAATTAATCTTTAATTTCCACAGCCCTACTATATAATGATAAAAGTACCGTAAATGTAAACAAAAAAAAAAGGTTTCCCTAAGTTATGTTATAAAACATTTATTCTTACCCATATTTTTGGTAAAACATAAAAGTCGGGATCACGTCGGGTAAATAGACACCAAACATGTCAAGCCTTAAAATTGTGTGCACCCGCAAAAAATGCCCATAGGCGATGCTTAAAACGATTTTACTACTCATCAGTTTAGCGTTATCAGTGATTAATGGCCCTAAAATTATTGCTCTCACTGCGACGTTGGTGACGATATGTAACATGTGCGGCACAATAGGCGCAATCGTCTTCGCACGTAGGCGCACCCGACGCATATCTGCGTGTGTATGTGGGGGGCGTGGAAATTGTAAAAAATTGTTTTCTTTTTTAATTTTTTTATGCTTTATTTTTTGTATCACTTTTTTTTTTTAAATACAACTTTATTGCTATTGCAAGATGCCCCCTATCTGATAGCCAATTTACATGACAGGTCCTCTTTATGGAGACATCAGGGGTCTCTAAGACGCCTAATGTCACCTAGGGACCCCCAGAGAAGCTGATGAAACAGAGATCGGCTTCATCAGATTCTGTAGCTGGAGAGTGACACTGAATGCAGGAAGTGATGTAATATACGTCACTTCCTGCATTCTGGGACTGAGAGAAGATCAAAGGGAGCCCGTATACTGAGCTCCCTTTGATCTCCTGTCACAGAGCCGTGCCGGTCCGCATCGGGCACAGGAAATCTCGGGACCGGCAACGGTAGTGACAGCTGCTGGTAATACAAGCGATCAGGCGTCTCGAGATGCTCGATCGCTTGAATGTAAAGGGGCCGGCCGTGTAATTACAACAGCCGGCCGGGAAGCTGCTCGTCGGGCTCCACCGTCCTCTCGTCACAGACGAGCGGATGAGTGGATTTTTCAAACCCTGTCCGTTAACTTCCAAGTGGATGAGGCACCACTTCTAATTGTACCCTGAGTTACAACAGATATTAGATTTCATTATGTAAGATCAGATATCCATACACTGTACAGTATATGATAATGTGCTTTGTATTTACCAACTGGGAAAATGCATTTTAGATTGGTGATTGGTGCCCAGTGACATTATGAATATCCCTTACATTGATGGTCAGTGGGAAAAAGAATGCCCCAAATAATAGTGGTCAATAGGAGGAATAAAGCCCATTATATTGGTAGTCAGTGGGAGAAATAATTTTCTTTACAGTGGGGGTTAGTGGGAGGAAGAATGCCCCTTACATTGGTTGTTAGTGGAAAGAATGCTGCCTTTCCAATGGCCACCAGCCTAAGGGGCATTCCTCCTCCCACCGCCTATCAATGTAAAGGGGATCTCTCCCACTGAGCACCAATATAATGTCTACATCCCACTGGCCACTAATATAAGGAGCATTCTTCCTTCCACTGGCCACCAATGTAAAAGGATGTTTCATACATTAGTGGTCAGTTGCAAAATGTCTATTACAAAATGGTAGGCAGCACTGTGGGCTCAACTAAGTGACTTACAAACTTTGAGTAATGCAGAACTATTGGACAGGGTATCAACCCACCCAACTGTGCATGAGCTTACTTGGCACCTGTTTTTAGCTGTAGCTAACACACCAACTTCCAATTCTAGGTATTTCTCTGATATGATCTATAATGTAAGGTATAGGTGGTAATGTATGCTAGAGATGTCCAAGGATTTGATCCAGAAAACCAGAAGAATATTTTCTAAAGACTTGGGAAATCAATAGTAAACCATGTTTGCATTCTTTCTACACCCAAGACTCCTGCACAGGTTTTTTTAACACATATTCAGACTATGATGACATGTAATGTATGTAGAATGAAAATTATAACCTGTTTTTTTTCTAGTATTACTCAAGATATCACAGCTGCTAAAACATTTCAGAATATTAATGTTACTGACCTATATAGTAAGGATAAAAGTAGGTATTAGCAAGAGTGACTGATTACTATATCATGGACTAAAATATAAACTGTATTTTCTTAATACCCATAATACACCAACAGTATTCACAAAGAGATATCTCTAAAATCTTTATAATTGTACTTGTGTCCACAAATTGCTCTATAATTAAGATTCTGCTCTTCCTGTACAGTGTACAGATGTCCTATCTATTATGTCAATATACACAATCTATCCACATGAGGATCTAAAGGTCAATTGGTATTGGTTATTACTATGTTTTTGCTGTGTACTAGGTGCATTTACAATGCTGCTGTTCAGGGGAGCGGTATCAAGGCATTTTGAAGACTTAAAGCCTTTGCAAGCTGCATCCATGCTTCTGATTTTATCTTGCTTTTATCTCCTCATGGTGCCAATGCACCTACCAATTATTATAACTAAGAAAGGTTAGACTTTCTTTGATGGTAATCTGCCCATGTAGCCCCAGCATGTATCTCATTCAATAACCAGGATATACAGTATCTGTTTGGATACTGAATAACTGGGGTTAATAGATGGAATTCTAGAAGATCTACTGTATATTTGTACATCTATAAAGTTCTCATAGTCACTCCTATTGTACTCTGTATCATACAAGTGTAGCCCCTATAGATATACATATATATGCTCATGTATATACGTGGGATCACAGTGATTCATGTTCCTGACTGTGAATAGTTAATGGCCTTTGTGTGCCCTGGAGGCGGAGTTATATGGGAGTTGGAGTGCAGAGCAGAGACTGGGACATTTGCAAGAGTGATCTCTGAAACTACAGCTCCCAGGAGGCTGTGCAGGAGAGAGGAGGAGACTTAGGGGTGGTGGTTGCTGTGCGCGCTCCGTCTGGGACAGACCTGTGTAGCCCTGTAAGGGCTAAGACTGTGCACAACAGAGCTATGTGATCACTTCTGACATATAAGGACACACAGGCTCTGTGCAGCGGTGTGTAGAGAGACTGACCTGGGTCGCTGAATCAGAGAGGACCCGATCGAGTGCTTGAAGGGAGGTCCGGTGACGCGGAGACCGCAAAGGACGTCGAGGCCTAGTTGCACGGCCGAACCAGCCGCCAGAGTGATCCAGCCGCCCAATTGAGAGAGAAGCCAGACGGAGCCAACCGAGATGACTGCAAGCATCCTGGATGAGTGAAGACTTCCTACCAAGGACCCAGACGACTTCCCCTACTGAGCCTGAGCTGAAGAGGGATAGAGGACGTCCAGCCTCTGCTATCAGTTTCATCTGTTCCAACTGACCTGAGGATTGGTGAGAGGCCTTTGGCCACATTGAGAACCTGTGTGCTGCTCATACCTGCACTACAGTAAGGGCCCCAACACCGGCTAGGACACCACTACTGGCCAGTAGTCTAGGAGGGGTTAGGCATTGCCAAAGGGAAACCTTAAAGGGGCACACACCCCATTACAGAGAGGACATTTAAAGACAATTAGCCTCACATACTCAGCGCTGACAGCAGATAGCTGCAGTTACTGAGTTGCAGAGTGCCTAAGCCTGTTGCTAAACATTATTGTTGGTGATTATTGTCATTACTATTGTATCATAGTTATTCATATCTGATTTGTCAGTAAATCTGCTATAAGATCAATTAAAGGTGTGTTGGTGTGCTTCAGATCCACGCTTTGGGCGGTACATTGGTGCAGGGTCATAGAAATATCCGGTTATTCAGCGGCTCTTTTGGGGGTGAGCGCTACACAAGATGCAGGAGCCTGAAACCCGCCGACAGAGCCCTGGAAAGATCCACACGCATCCCTGCTGAAACCTGCTCGCATCCCTGGTGTGACCTGCACACATCCTTGGTGAGACCTGTATGCATCCCTGCTGAGACCTGCATGCATCCCTGCTGAGACCTGCATGCATACAGTACCTGGTGAGACCCAAACACAGCCCTGGTGAGATCTGCACGCAGCAATGGTGAGACCCAAACGCAGCCCTGGTGCACTCTGCGCGCGCCCCTGTACAATTGCTGTGTAATCATGGATTGATGAGATCTGTAGTCCTCTATAGCCAGTTGCCATTCTCCATTCCTGTATATTTATAAAGAAACTGCTCCAAAATCATCAGTCTGTATAGTTTTTGAAAAAATGTCACATGTCCCTTTAAGAAAAAGTATCAGTAACTAGTATATGGCAGTATGTTTTTAATTTATCGATTTTAACAGTCATTGGTAAATGACGAGAATGGTGGTGTGTGTGTGTGTGTGTGTGTGTGTGTGTGTGTGTGTGTGTGTTTAGCAGGGAGGGAGGCGCATTGAGGAACCATCAGGGACATTTCTCAGGTTCCTTATATTTTGGCTGCTTTATGTAACAAAGGCATAGTGGCTATTCGGGGTGGAGGAGCACTGTAAATTTACATTGCAGATTTAATTCTCTTTTCAAAATAATGCTCTACTGAAGATGATTACCACTTGTGTGACACAGAGCAGACCTTATATCTTGCTCCATTAAGCAAATATGGGAACTCTCCTAGCAGTATGAGTAAACCGGTAAAAGTGGAACAAAGGACCACTTACCTGTTCACTTTTCTTGATTGGTAGTTGAATCCCTTATCCCCCATGGCAGAGCGACCTCATGTTTTCTGGTGGAATCTAGTGGCATCCCTCTTTTAATACCTGGACATTATGAGGGGAAGATCTTCTCCTCTATCATGTAAGTGTCTTAATAATAAAGTTGCATCGCTGTTTATTAGGTGCAATCCGAACAAGAAGGTATAGTACTTTATTAGTCTATACAGAGGGCATAGGGATTCTTGCCTTGTAATCTCCTGCACCAACAAAAATTGGATTGCCTTTGGTTCCCTGGGTGAACAAAGCCATTATGTGATGCTGGAAGTGAAGAGTTAGGTGGTTCTTTGCCTACTTTAGCTTACAGAGTAAATCTGGTTTGTGTGTAAAGCTCAGCTAGCACAAATCATTTCACTCTCTTTCTTATATCTTACTTTTATTTGAAGAGAATCTTTAGTATATTTTCGGTAAGTATACATTTTGCATGCTTATTATAATGTTTATCTGAAAGTAATGTCCGATGTACTTGTTTAATTTTACTGCTCTCTTCCTTTTTAACGTGAATAAAGATGAATTGTTCTCTGCTCAAAACATGATGGAAAACCCCAATATAATACCAAGCGCTTCGGATTTATAAAACCAAAAAATGTCAGATTTGCTTCAGCATGCCATTTTAACATCTCTCACACTGTGGGGTCTATTCACAAAGCTGCCGAAGGATCTGGCCGTAGCTTCGGCCGATCCTTCGGCTGGCTTCGGCCCCAGGACCCCTTCGGTTCAGGAAAGCATCACAGCATCACATCCACACGAAGCAAGCTTCTGATCAGTCATTCACTCGGCTGCCCTCGGCAGCTTTGTGAATAGACCCCTGTATCTTTAAATATCTATGTCCATTCAGTAGATGCTGTGAGCCACATTCACATACATTTCCTGTATGTCTGTGTCTACATTTTAAAATTAAACATAAAATTAGTAGAAGCTGATACTCAGAAGGATATGCATGTTTTTTAAAAGTAATAATATTTTGGAGCAGAATAACAAAGGATTAGAAATTATGTTACAATGCTTGTTCTGAAAACCTAACGTGATCCTGGTGCCTTTAGATCCCCTGTAATTCTTGTCATGTTATTTGATTAAAATGTTATATTGGGCTACGATTGGACTGTACAAGAAGTAGTAAAATGTTTAAATATGGGTGGCCTCATGTACATGGTTAATTACATTAGGGTATTCTATTTATTTTCATAAGCTCTGTGTGTATTTATTTGTAACATTTTCATACATTTAGAACTCATTTCTCAAAGCACAGTGATTACAAATACATAAAGACACATGGGCTCAATTCAGCAAAGCAGTGCAAAAAACAAACCTGTCATGCAAAGGGCAGCAATTCAACTATATTGCCTCTTTGGTGAATTCTGATTTGTTGCTTTGAGTTACTGCAGTTCACCTTTTTGCAAAATGGCCGTTTGAATTAAACTGTAATGTAACTGTAATGTAACTGTAACTGTAACTGCGGTACTTTGACTGACATTTATTCCGTCATGCAGCGCTGCACTGAAATGAATTTTATACCCTTTTTTGGGGACACATAGAGCTTTATTTTGGTGGTATTTAATCACCACTGGGGTTTTTATTTTTTAATATATTAAGGAAAAACTACAGATTTTTTTTTTTTAAAACAGTTCCCGCTATATTAAATTCTAAAACATTTATTATTACCAATTTTTTTGGTAAAATATAAAAGACGGGGTCACGTCGGGTAAAGAGACACCAAACATGTCAAGCCTTAAAATTGCGCATGCGCGCGAAACCTCAAAAAAACTACATTACCCAAAATTGGCCATAGGCAACGCATTAAAAGCTGTTACCGCTCATCAGTTTAGTGTTATCAGTGATTGATGGCCCTAAAATGATTGCTCTCACTGCGACGGTCGCGACGATACGTAACGTGTAGCGCAAATTGTCATTTTCGCGCGCTGGCGCATGCGACTCATATTTACGTTTATATGTGCGTAAACGAGGGGGGGGGGGGGTTTACTTTTTTTGTTTGTGACTTAATCTCGCGGGTGCGAGTCTGCCGTCCGTCCGTTTTTTCTTAACGGGCGGACGGCAAGAGGTTAAACTAATTCAGTTTTGTTAACTCCTCAGTTTAACATTGTACCATCAAATAAATACAATTTGAAATCCCACCTTGTAATTTTGAAGCAATTAATAGATTCAAACTGTGCATTAAGAGGCCTAGGCTGTAGTATTCAGGAGAAATAATTTGGTCTGCTAATGATAAAAGAGATTAGTGTGTTCCTCTCCATTTAACACAGTTTTGTCCCTGGGCAAATGTGGCAGCTAAAGTTAGGACAAACTTAGGCTATCTTGGATAATCCTTGGTTGCCATGGGGAATGCAGTATAATTTAATGCACTAGTGACCCTTGTAACAAACACTGGAAATATTTTATAATGTTGATGTACATGTACGCATAATCAGCCAAATGCAGATAATATTTTCTATGTGATGATTACAGTGGTGCACTTGCTTCCTAACCTGAATATGTTGATGTATTTGTTTGCTGTGCTTCATATATACAGGGGGGTGAATTTTTATCATAGCAATTGCGAGTGTTTGAACTTGCACGGAATATATTTGATGCACTTTGCGCCAGATTTATGTTGCTAGTGTAATGTGGTTCATAAATGAGGTTGAATAGACTCCAGAAAAGATGACTCGCAACTCCAGGCAAAAAGCTTAACTGTCGCTTCTTGAAGAAGTGGTCATGGGGACTTCTTAAATTGCGATTGTTTTGTTAGGTGATGTTACAGTTTCAGGCAGCCACAGAACAAGTGCAGATGTAAAACAATGCAAGCTTTCCCAAACAGGCGCAAAACATGTGCAATTGGAAAAATAGTGCAAGCTCTGGTCAAAACAGGAGCACATGTTAAAAGACGGATTAGCACATACAAAACAAATGGTCTAAGAGGCTAAAACTGTTGCAATTGCTTTCATAAATCCCCCCCAGTTTATTTAAATGCACAGCAGAATGCATGTTTCCACTCCACTTTAAAATACAACCTGTAGATGGCTCAAACTACAGTGCTGCAGTCAAAGCTGTGGGAATATCACTCACCAGCCTACTTAGTGTAAATACAATGTGCAATATATTACCTGCCACTCGACTCCTCCGCTGGCAAGATATATGGGTTTCTCCGAACTTCCTGGTTGCAGGGAAGGGTACTGAGGGCAGAGGCTCCTTCTGCCTCCAGTCAAGCTGTGGCTGCAGGGTGTTTATGGACACACACACAGCTAGGTGCGGGCACGGCCGTGACTGTGCATGTACGGGTGCCTTCACAGTAGTCAGCTAGCTGATGGAGGCACCCAACGGGGGGGGAGCCTATCAGTCTGGACACCACTTGAGAACAAGGACATTAAAAAAAACTAAACAACAAATTAACATTTTTTATAGTAAGTCTGACCCCCAATAATAAAAAAAAAATGATAAAACCCTGAAGGTTTAATGTCGCTTTAAGAAAAAGGATGCTCTTAGGCATTGCAAGACTCTGACAGCCACAAGCATGACACTCAGAGACAGATACATGATGGGATTTTGTAGTTTCACCAAAGCTGGGGGCCCAGAGTTCAGCTACCCCTATTCTGCACATTGGAAACTATATATAGTTGTAGCCACCTTGCCCTAAAGGGGAGGGATTCCTTAAATTTAGCTCTGCTGCACTGTAAATGACACAAGCCAAATTGATAGTGCTTTGCTCATTTTAGTCTCCTCTAAAGCCCATTGTAATTGTTTGCTTCTGCCTGGTGCTGGGTGTGACCCTGGGAATAAAGCAAGACGATCCAATAATGCCTAGCTATGAATATTTGTGTCTCCCTGGCTAACCACAAGGCGGTTTTATTGCCAGTGGTGCATGCTGGCAGAGGATACAAATATTTGAGGTTGACCTTGTGAGTGTCTCTTACCCCCGGGCTCCTGCCTGGGGAGTATGTGCTTCTGACTGAAGTTCTGCTAGTCCTGCTGTCTAGAGAAAGCCTGCATATGGTTAGAAATTAATGTCTGGTCTTGTGCCTAAAGCTGTTCTGCCTGTAGAAGAGGAAGTTGTCCCAAGTTGGAGTGCCAGGATGAGTGACTTTTTCTGGAAGGTGAGGCTGGGGAGAAACTGGATCCTTGCAGGGGCCTTATGGGGGAGGAACAGAGAAGTATGCCAACCAACTGATTATTTATATACAGTGATGTCAGTTGCTGCTTAAACAGACTCTGCATTGTATAGCTGACATCACTGTATATAAATAATCAGTCATCCTGGCACTCCAACTTGGGACAATTTCCTCTTCTACAGGCAGAACAGCTTTAGGCACAAATATGCAGGCTTTCTCTAGACAGCAGGACTAGCAGATACAAGACAGGAAACAAATACGAGACAAGAACTAGATACAAGAAACAAAACAGGTACAGGGTAAAAGATGCAAGGCAAGACACGGTTTCAAAAGCAAGGCAAGACTACAATTCAAGATCAGCATACAGGCTTGTGTAGACAGAGCAAACAAGACCAAAACTATCACAAGCCGAGAGCCCTGGGCTTGTAATGCTTAAATAGAGCACCACTAACCAACCCCCAGTCTGTGAGGGGCGTGTAGCCAGGTTGATTAGCCTGATCAGCCCACAGCTGACTAGGCTAGTGTAGGTGCAGTTACAAGAGGCAACCACCAGATGGAGCTGAGTAGTTGCAACAGGCATAGGAGTAGTTGACATGCTCCTGAAAGTAGCACAATGGTGAGCGCTAAGTGACCACTTCTGAAGCCGACTTTAATATAAAAGGACAATCTTTATTCATGCCTAATTACAACGTGGCATTGACATTCACCGCTACAGTGCATACACATGCAATAACATAAAGCATAATTGGCTGATTTATGAGTCCATATGTGTCATGGTAGCTTTATTACATAAATTCATGAGGTACTATATAAAAACTTAAACTTGAAGGTGTGTGTAAGGTATGTATATATATATATATATCACATTTCGCATTTATCATAAAATTACTGCATATAAAAACAATTCTGCTTTAGCAGCATCCTTGCACATAAAGTTTTCATTCCATACAAAATTATACCCATGCAGTTAATATTCACCCTACTCATTTATATGGAGATACACTGTACCTATATAATTAAATCAACTGTCTAATGAATAGCTCCGTCATGAAAATAGCTTACTATAAAGTTAACCATTTAGTATCCACTTTTGAGTGCCGAAAAAAAACATCTGACATTCTGCAGTTGAGAGATAGTGAATTCTAAAGGAAAGTGCACATTAAAACAAACTGATATTAAGCTTCTGGCCGCCTACCCCTGACCTAAATGATCTTACCATCCTCCCCCACAGATCCTGTTTACCAAGATCCAATGGGTACAGTCTCTCTATTGCAGTGGTTCTCAACCTGTGGGTCACGCCCCAAAGTGGGTCGCAACCCCTTGTTGAGTGGGTTGCCGCTTGCCTTCTGCTGTGCTGGGTGAGAGTCTCCGCAGCCTCATTCTAGTGCATCTCCTGCAGCAGCAGCTGCAGCCGGGGAGCAGCAGAGAGTAGGCTAGTGTTTTTTCCCTTCATTTAGCCCTGCTTCAGGCAAGCAGGGCTAAATGTAAAGCAGGGGAGCCGGTCAAGTGATTTCGGCATCACTTGTATTTAGCGTGGTGCTCCGTCCCAACCTCCCGCCACCATCCCATGGTCCGCCCCCCTCTGCCGACTGCCTCCCTCCCCGCCCTTCTGGGGGACCCTGGACCCGGCAAATTACTTCAGGATGGAGAGCGGGGAGCAGACCAGACAACTTCCATTCTTCAGTTTGCTCTGTGTGTAAGCTGTCACATGGGATTGTACACTCCAATAAAACCATCATAGCATAACAATAAACCTAAATAATAAAGTAAAACACAACAAATACAACTATAGGCCGCGGCCCCTTTATTGGGCTTTAATCAATTTTAACCAACACATAGACTTTAACCTTTATTACCAAATATAATCACTGTTAACCAGGATTTAACATTAGTTTCACTTAATGTAAAAGGGTTTAATAACCCTAAAAAGAGGTGTCAACTTTTACATCATATGCATAAGAAGAGAATTGATATTGTATTCCTGCAAGAAACGCACTTTCGAACACAGGATGGTCCGATTCTACCGACAAGGTATTACAGAACATGGTACACAAGTAATAACCCGTTTAACCCCTTCATGACTGAGGCCCTTTTTTCAATTTTTGCACCCATGTTATATTCCACATTTTAGGCCTGAAAATGACGTAAAACCCCCCAACATTATATATTTTCTGATAAGGGGTGGCAATTTGATTTAATTCAACAGTACCTGTTAAAGCATTAAGTGTATCAGGAATTGCTTAGTAAAAGAAAAGAATTACAGACTTATTTGGACCAATCGTACATTCGGTTTAGGGAACAAAACACATTTGTTATTTTTTATGAATTGGAGAATAAATCTGGTAAACTATTGGCAAGATCTATTAGGAACAGACAATCAGGAGCATATATTTCAAAAATCCAAGGCCAATTAGGAGAGATGGAAAATTAATCGGAACGCATGGTTGAAGTATTCCATCAATATTACTCCTGTCACATCCTGTTGCGTCAGAAACAGGAAGTAATATATGCAAGTTTGCAAAAGGATGTCACCAGCACACCATTTATGTGAGATGAACAAAAGTCCATGTATTAATGGAGTACTGTCATTCCAGTACAAGCGCTTTCGGGGCCACACAGGGTCCCCATCATCAGGCTCAGAAATATGAGCCAGAT
>NW_017306473.1:549534-563331 GCF_000935625.1 Nanorana parkeri
TGAGCCAGATGACGGGGATCCTGTGCGGCTCCGAAAGCGCTTGTGCTGGAATGACAGTACTCCATTAATAAATGGACTTTTGTTGATCTCACATAAATGGTGTGCTGGTGACCTCCTTTTGCAAACTAGAAACAGGAAGTAGGGGCAAATCTCCACAATAGGAAAAAAATAACACACCAGGAGTTTTAGTCCTTCTCTACCCCATAGAAAACAAAAAAAAGTTTGTGTTTTGGATATAAATTTAAAGACTTGAATGGCAGTTACAGTGTGGTACATTTCCCTCCAGTCGGGTTGGCATCCATTCTGTATAGCTGCAATCAATGACGAAAAGAGGAGCAGAGCAATTGAGACTTATGCACAGTGTGACTATAAATACCCTTGCAATCACATCCAGCTTTTGTTAAAACAGATAACACAAAAAACAACAATAGTGTTCAACTCAAGAAACAATCGAGATAAGTTCGAATGGTATTCTAAGGTGTTTGATTCCTCTAAATATCCATTTCTGAAAATAAAGAATTTGTACATCCAGTATCCCCTCTGCATTGGATAGCAATTATTTCCTGCAGATGGTCTTTCTATAGACAAGGAAATTGGAACAATTATTTCTTATTATTATGATCTATCAATATCGTCAAATGTACTTTCTCTGTTCTGAATTTTGCATTCACTTCACATATTACAGTATCCTGCAAAAGGATTCATTGAAAAAAAAAAAAGAGAGGTCAACCACCCTGCATTATCCTAGGGTGAATTTATAGTTTTCAATGCATTTTCTTTCTTCATTTACTTCTTATTTTCAGTATTAAAACAAATAAAAATGGTGTTTTGTTCTTTTCTATTCCATTAATAGGAAACATTACACATGGATAGTTAAAATGTACCACATGCTGCTGTGCAAAGTGTCGCCTCTGGGATGTCTGTTCATTTCAGGCACTGCTGGGCTAATGGCGGCCATACACAGAGCAATCCAAGTTCAATCTAGATAAAAGCAATCACAATTTATCATCAATTGGAATATCAAACAATGTCACATATTGCTCCATGTTTTGTGATAAATTGAAAATAAAAAAAATCTAAACAATCTTTACAAAATTTTCAATCTGTAATGCAATTGGTTCTCCAATACACAAGCAGACATTTCTCCAATTGACACCATGGACCATGGCCTACGTTGGCTGTGTGGAGAGCCAGTCCTAAAAGTTGCATACCACATTGGCACTATATCAGCTTGTAAATAAATCATGCAGCAGTATGATTGAGAAATTACCCCTACCTCTTGACAATGTGTAAGCATCACTGCAGCACTGTATTACAATGAACACAAAGTGCAGCACCTATGGGTGCCCGCAGTACACGCCTGGGCCACCCCAACCCCAAGATTTACTAGTGTTAAGGTTGCCTCTAGCAGTTTCTGCATCCTCCTCCTGTGTATGTTCACCCTGACTTCTCAGCAGCCATACACTAAGAGCATTTCTTTACATGGTGATTTACAAGCCAAGGGACCACATTTTCATGATAGCTGTATTTTATTTATTGCCTGATAAATGTGAACTTTTTGCTCCATTTTATTGTAAAATAATGTCATTTGGGTACAATAAAGGACTCAGTTAAGGGATATAAATGGTCCACAGCTGACTGAAAGCTGATCTTCTGTCTTAGATCCCTTTGGATGTTGCTCCAAGCATAATCTTTTCTCTGTGACAGACATGTTGATGTCGCCGTAGTTTCACTTGGAGGATAAAATTCTATTTTTAGAAACAAAGCAGCTGCCATTTTATCTATAATCCAAGAGGAAAACACTGACGTACTGCACATGAAATAATCATTACTGTCTTACAAGCGTGGTGCTAACTGGGTATTAAAGAAGAACTCCAGGGAAATGTAAAACATCTATGTTGCTCTTTTTAGACAGTAAATGAATAAAGAAATACTAAATCCTATCATCTGGTACATTACCAATTCAGGAGTTTGGGTCAAAAATTCAGTATTGGGAACAGAAGTGGAAAACAAAGATTATTCACAGTTTGTCTAGGTGTTTCATGTAATGAAGTAACGACACAAAAGTTTTCATTGTTGGAAGTTCAGTTTGGTGGTAACAGTTATCACGAATGTCTTTCAATGCTGCAGGTGTAACAGGTAACAGAACAACCCTTTGTGCTGCCATTCTCAACTATGCTTCTGTGGAACCCTAGACTTCCTTCAGAGATTGCTTGGGGTTCCTTGAGTTGTGGCTGATTGACCTCCTATCTGATGGGGCCTGCATAGTTCTAGGGCCAACACTACTTGGAAGAGCCAGCGACAATACAATGATCTTTTCAGCTCTCTGTAAAGGTGACATTCTAACCACCAAGGGGGGCATTCTTCCCACTGGTCACCAGTGTAAGGGGTTTTCTTGAAATGATTTTAGCAGGGGTTCCTCAAGGCCTGAAATTATTTTAAGGGTTCCTCTGGGGTAAAAGGTTGACAAAGGTTGATCTAGTGGGTCAAATCAAATATTTTTCAGAATTCTGCCAAACAGTAGCATCAGAACAAATTACTAGTCTAGCCATCAGCACAGTAGGAATTACTACACTTCAACATCTGTAGGGAGTCTCGTTGCAGGGGGAATCCAAAAGCTCCAAGAGCTGAAACCTGATATGCACATGCTTGTCAATTAAAAACAAAGTAGTGAAGAAAGGATACTTATAGCAGCCTTGGAACTTGTATTTGAAAAACAAGTCAGCAATAACAACCCCTAGATTTAATTCCTGACAGGAACATTTTAGTGTCTATCCTCCCATGGCTCTCTTACAATGTAGGCCATTGCCCAGTAACAAAGAATGCGTCCCGCATTTCCAAGGAAGCAAGAAGAGGAGATGAGACATTAACAAGGTAGGTTAGGTATCTTCTGCACCTGCATATACACAGTAGCTTTAGTACCTTTATGTTTAACCCTGTAGAAAAGGTGTTCATACAGGACAAAAAGTTCTAGCATGTGCCTGAACTTACTGTAGGAGAGGGACCACACATAGAAATAATAGCAGGTCTTTCAAAAGTGACCACACTCTTCTTGCTGTTAAAACCAATGGCTAGCTGAAAAAAAACCTCTTTATGTCATAACATAAACAGAGTCTGTGAGGCTTGTTAAGCATTGCATACAAATCGTAGTTGATGTGTCTGTAAAGTACGCATATGGACTGTATATCCACCAAGGGAGTCAAGTACATAGCATGTGCGTTGCTCATTGAAGTTTGTAATAGGCCCAGGCTTAATAAACTGCTGATTCTAGGTTGAGCTGTTTCTGCACTGAAAACACATTTAGATCTGATGTGTACTCATTTTCAGCAACATTAATTTTCTATTAAATAGACCAAGTGTTGTCTCAAGCATTTCACTGTGCAGGTCTCAAGCATTTCACTGTGCAGGTCCCAAAGGATAATAGTTATTCTGCTTTATTGCTTGTGCATGTCCCTTTGATCAAATGATAATTTAACCCAATACTGAATGGTGAAGTCTTAGGTAGGAATAGAGAAAGACTAAAAAAATGTGGCCCTGAGTAATGTAACAATTTAGTGCCCCCCATCCCTTCAACTGAAAATAATAGGGATTGCAGTAGATAAAGAGAAGCCAAACCATTTGTATTTTCTGTACTGGCATGGCTTGCCCCATAAAGTGTATTCTCCATTGTGAAGTGACTGGCAGGTGCATAGCTATGACCAATTACACTATGCCTCTGGTTTACTGCATGAACATGAAAGTTGTAGCTGGGGCCCCCTGAATATTCACCGGACCCCAGATTCCTGCCTACTTTGACTTATGGATGATCTGGCTCTGGGTAGAAAGCACTACTATCTGCATTATTGGGGACTGCCCAGGTTGAACTCGATGGACTTGGTCTTTTTTCAACCTGATTAACTATGTAACTATTTTAAAAGAGGATCTGAAGAGAACCCTGCACATCATGGGAGCAGCCTCAGATAAAGGTAGGTATTAAGAAAAGGAAGACTATGTTGGACTTTATATGTATATTATTACTCACTATTTTACAGAAAACACTAAACTAATAGCATAAGCCTCCGACCCAGAGCATTACATTCAGTCTCTACCACAGTCATACACTGTATATTACACCATAGGTAGTAATGTAAAACAAAGACAAAAGTTGAGTTCTCACCATGTAGATACAGAGACTACACAAATTCATTATCAATTTGCTTTTTTTTTGTTCAATTCTTACAAGCTTTCCAGAGGTTGAAGTAGATGATAAGGAAGATAAGGAACTCTACTTCCACTAAGCTATTTTTAAGCTCAAAAATGTGTCCTGAATAATTCCAATTGGTTTCTAAAGCTTTGGGATCTTCGTAATGACTCCATTCTCTAGACACGCTTGTGCATCCTCGTGGCTTTTTGTCTGTACTGGTGCATGGGTATACTATTGTCCTCATACGAGGAGTTCTCCATGATCTTTCTCTTTAAAAAGGAGAGAAATTTAGCAGTAGAAATGAATAAATGTAGGACTGATCAGATTGCCCCTCCCTCCCCCCTATAATGGATAAGTATCTGTCTGTAGTTTTCAGCATCAAGGAGGCCATTAATTCTCAGTGCTCTGCAAAAGTTTTAGGAAGCATGCCAGAGGGACACCTTACACCTCCAGGGCATAGTCTAGCCCCCTGAAGGTCACTGTTAAGATGGCCGCTATGAAGGTTTAGCTAGCGGGCTGAACTGCTATTGCCGGATTTTATGTCTATCTATGGGGAATCAGATTACCCCCAATTCGGCACAATCAGCTCCGGCAAAACAGATCTTTGATCCATTTGTCTTTCCGGACCTGGCTGGAGGCAGGGGGTAACTGAGTGTAAGCTGACGCATGTCCCATAGACTTACAATTAGCATCCGATCGGGTCCGCCTAAAAAAATCTGACAAATATGTGCTTAATTTTACAGTTTTTTTGTGTTGCAAAAATCCCCAGATATTGGTAAAGTGAAGAAGGGCAGAAAGGGTAGGCTAAACCTTACTTATTTATAAACAAATAATATGACTCATATTAGGTATTTTACCCCTTACCGCACCCGTAATATATCAACAGTAATCGTTAGACCAAATAGAATGAGGCCTTTGAGGTGTTTAAATTTGGACACCTAAAAAGCTCAATTATTTTTGGTTTAAACAATTACTGTTTTATAAACAAACATAAGGACTGAATAAATGAAGACTGAATGGATCATACTGTTCATTTATTGAGAATCAGCTTCAATTCAACTACTGCAGTATTACTGTAAACCAGATTTGGCATACCCAAAGATGTCACAGGATTTTTGGAAGTAATAATAATAATAATAAAGAAATATTGGTAAGTGAACCTTATTGTGTTTGTTTTTGGTATCCTAATATGCAGAGGTTCCTATTTTCCTGCAAAGGACTGGGTGTTTGTAGTGAACAAAGGTTTATTTCACCAAGGATAAAAATGAAACCTTTAGTATGAATCCCCGAGTGTCTGGCCAGTTCCGGCAATCATCTTGTGATTGCAGAAAAAGCTATGTTGTTGAACCCAGTCAAGAAGTTAAGTGTGCTTGTTAATTCTCTGCACAAGATTGTCCTGTGAGTCCCTCTAGGGGTGAAACTGTGTTATTAACATGATAATGATGGAACGGCCCTGTAGGCGTTTAGTCATCCCTAAAAAAATCATATATTCTGTTGTATAGACTCTTTCATTCTTTCTTTCTTTCCTTCCTGTTATAAGATTTACTTTGCTTCAGTTTATTATTTCACCCCCACGATCGTGCATCAAAGCATACCAAGGCCGCTACAAAATAAAACACCTTGTGCTGAATTCTAAAATATAGCCTTATACAGGATGTCACATAGTAATGTATCTCCTGGACTGCAAAATAACTGACTGCAGTGCGGTTTATTAAAAGTAAAGTCCACCTTTTTAAAACAAAATAAAAAATGCACACTTCCTCCAGATAAAAAAGATTTGCATATATTATTTTTTTGCATAGGAGCCAGTAAAGAATTGCAACCCTGATTATTGGATCTTGGTTAAAAATCTCTGTTCTTTCTCCCTTTGAAGTTCATACCAAGGTGTGGACATTTAGTAACATGTACGAGGGGGAAGAATGAATGGACAAGTGCACAAATGGACAATCACCACACTTGTATTCCATTGAGAAACTCTCATTAAGTCCCTCTCCGACAGGGGGTGATGGGACACATAGTTTCTCCATTTCTCCATCCTTTGACAGGATCTGTGAATAGATGACTTTTCAGAAATCCACAACAGCCTGTGGGGAGATGAACTCTGTGTCCTTAATCTCTTTTTCTATTTTAAAAGGGAATTATCAGGAGTCTGTTTAGACCCCTAATATTTTCCCAAAGCCCCCAACAGCAAAGTAAAAAAAATAAAAAAAATAAAATAAAAATAAAAGGTTTATAAAAAAAAAAATACTTAACATTTTTTGAACAGGATAGAAAAAAAATATTTTGGTTTCGCCCTTACATTTTTATAGTTATTTTTGGGTTTTTTTCGGTTTTAAAAATGTAATTTTGGTGCACCTATAATTATTATTGTTATATGGGATTCATATAGGGCGAACAGTTTGTGTAGCTCTTTT
The DNA here is from genome assembly GCF_000935625.1 of Nanorana parkeri. NCBI lineage: Eukaryota > Metazoa > Chordata > Amphibia > Anura > Dicroglossidae > Nanorana > Nanorana parkeri. Next base: position 556,132 of record NW_017306473.1, read on the forward strand.
CAATATAAAGAAGACATGACGGTTACAATACAATTCAAGACAAGATGGTTAGGAGTACAACAGCAAAACATTTCCCAGCACACTCACCAGCCAGCATGCAAAAAAAAAACCACTAAGGTTAAAAGCAGAGGTTTTACATACACTTCTGCAGAATATGTGAAAGCTGCACTGCATCGTCAAGGCACCTCTATGTAGTGCGGTCCTAACTCTAACCTATGAGAGTCTCCATCTTGGAGCACATGTAGCAAAAGATAAAATTGGGTGCAGGTTCGCCAGGAGGCAGCCCAACCTCCCTAAAAGGCACAGGGACACACAAGGGACCCAGCACATCACAACGGAAGCTGAGACCCCCAGTGTGTCACCGCACCAAATCAGTCAAGCAAAACAAATGGCAAACACACTCATCAACCTATAACTAGCAATAAAGAAAGGTGCACATGGAAGGGATTTATACAGTACAACAGCAAAAAGTTTCCCAGCACACTCACCAACCAGCATGCAAAAAAAAAACCTGTCTAAATGCTAAGGTAAAAAACAGAGGTTTTAGATACATGTCTTCTGCAGTATATTTGAAAGCTACACTGCCTCGTCAAGGCACCTCTGTGTAGTGAGGTCCTAACTCTAAGATGGTTAGGAGGACCCTGCCCGTGAGAGCTTACAATATAAAAGATATATAGCCTCATCCTAATGATCTTTTTCCTCTTCTCCTCCTGTAGACCCATACCACCATTTTTACTCATACACACCATCAGTGGCCACCTTCTCCTTCTGGCTTACTGACGACATCAGCACCAGATCTGTATAGAATAAATTGGGCTTTTTCCTGAGATCTCTTGAAACTCAGTTTCTTGCAGTTTTACCTACAAGAGTTCCCAGTAAGGCACTGGTGATGTACACTTCACAGTGGTCAGCTGTGAGGCCCTGGCTTACATCACCATTGCCAATTGAAAACCAGGAAGTGGAAGAAACACCATGTAAGTTAACAAATACATCTTATATTGTAAATAGCACTCACAGATGTTTAGGGATCAGCATGCAGTGCTGCATGCAAAAGGGAATTCATGCGTTGGGGGAAAAGTCCACATTAAAGGAGAATTATGGGGAGAGTGAAATACACTGAAGCTGTCACACATAAGCTATATTGATCGAGAACTGAGCAATCACATACCACAGATCGCTGTGTTCCCGTTCATCTCCCTGCAGAGAGCGGTGACTGTCAGCTTCCCACACAGTGGCGTAACTAGAACCTTCAGGGCCCGGTGCAAGAAACCATGAAGGCCCCCCCCCCCAACCGCCATGGCACCGCATGGTTACCAGGAAGACTGCCGAGGTCCCCAGCAAGTGCGGGACCTCAGGCAGCCGCTTGTTTAAATTTTTAGTGCCGTTGTTCTGTCGAGAACGCCAACTCAGTATCTGTGTTTATGTACAGACGGGATTACAGAGGAAACCGGCATTTATTTACAAAGTATTCATTTGTGATGGTTAATTGTGACCGTTAATAATATGCCGTCCATGAATGATGGATGGAATATTATAAACAGTCACAATTAACGGTTTAAACTAAATACTTTGTGAATAAATCCTGGTTTCCTCGATAATATTGGTCTGTGTGTAAGCGCAGATGCTGAGGTCGGCAAATTCGACTACGTCGCCGTTCTCAATAGAACACCGGTATCTGTGTTTAGTATCGGGGCATTTTCACGAGTATGAGTACTTGGGAAAATGCCCAGTATTGGCACGTGCAGAAAGTCCCAGGAGGGTTTGCAGAGGGTTTCAGAAGAGGTGCAGAGGGTTTCAGGAGGGGTGCAGGCAAGGGCGGATTCCCCACAAGTCCACCAAGGCCTGGCCTCGGGGCGGCAGGGAGCAGAGGGGCAGCAGCGGTTTGTAGTCTCCCAACACCCGGAAAATTGAGTTCTGGGCGCCAGTTGGTAATTTGTCTTCTACATTAAGTCCTGCTTTACACGAGCAGGGCTAAATGTACAGCGGGGAAGCCACTTGTTATTGGCGTTGTCACCAAGATCAATTGTAATCACACTGCAGGGTGTTCGTCCTCCCCCCAACCGCCACCCCGCATCCATCTCTCTCCATGCTGGCTCTGTCCTCCTGGCTCCGTCTCCCGGCTCTGTCCTCCCACCGCTGCCGCCGAGTATCTCTACATGACAAAAGTAAATAAAATGTAAAAAGTAAAAAAAATTAATAAAAAAGTGATAAAAAAAGTAAAACAAAAACAATAAAATAAATTCAAACTAACCCTGTCGCAGCCGCTATCCGGTTGGCATTCTCCATGGGGGGCTGGATGGAGGGGAGGGGGGTGCATTGAAGAACGTGGCCTTGTGGCAGCAGGGAGAGCAAATCCGGTCCTGGGTGCAGAGGGTTTCAGGAGGGGTGCGGAAGGTCTCACGAGGGGATCGGAAGGTCCCAGGGGGAAGCGGAAGGTCTCAGGAGGGGAGCAGAGGGCCTCAGGAGGGGTAGCGGAATGTACCGGGATGGGTGCGGAGGGTCTCATGAGGGGTACAGAGGTTGTCAGGAGGGTTGCGGAATGTCCCAGGAGGGGTGCGGAAGTCTCAGGAGGGGTGTGGAGGCTGTCAGGAGGGGTGCAGAATGTCCCAGGAGGGGTGCGGAATGTCCCAGGCGGGGTGCGGAAGGTCCCGGGAGGGGTGCAGAAGGTCCCAGGAGGGGTGCGGAGGGTCTCATGAGGGTTGTGGAAGGTATCACGTGGCAAGCCCCGCCAGTGTTCCCACAGGAATTCCCCCCTCCCCTCTCTGTTCCTGCAGTGCTGGAAAGGGGCGGGCACAATTGGCTCTGGCTCTAGAGACAGAGCCAGCTGTCAATCATGCAGTGGGCTGGATTCTCACAATATTGTTAGGATCCATCCTGGCTGCAGTGCAGCTATGTGCTGTCAGCATATAGCAGGCAATAGCCCACTATATGCTGAGTTCTGGGTCACAGGAGGACATTGGCATATGCCCTCCTGTGACCCTAAAGAGAACTATGGAAAAAAAAGGTTGGGCCATAGTACTCTTTTAAGGGATATCAGAAATGCTTTTGCAGCCTTTCATAGTGCACAAGTTCCTTCTTCTAACTTCCACTAAGAATGGACAGGTATGGCTTTCTTCCCAGTGCAATATGTCTGTGTTGCAATGCTTTCTCTTTACAAGACAGCCTGTGTAAAATAATAGGCCAACATAATAAATGTTGTGACGGGGTATATGACTTTGTGTATGTTAGTGAAAGATTGAAAAGGGCGACTTTCCCTGGCTAGGAAGGGGTTAAGCCTTGCCCCAACAGGTACACCTCCTCTCTCTCTATTAATTAGCCTGCACCTGATAGTGACTGAGAAGGAGAGAGAGCTCAGAGCGAGATCCAGGCTGCACTGGATGGACACAGACTGGAGAGTGTCTGAATATTTGTGGTATAAGGTCTGCCAGAAAAATTATGTAATGAACTTTGGTTTTCTATGCATGTTCATTTATACTGGAAGCTGGAAAAGCCGCTCCAGTAGGACGCAGTGAGGGATACTACAGTTAGTTAGCCTCCTAAGGTGGAGTAGGCCTGTTTATTTGTGTTACTTTTGAGTTTCTGCTGGAAATTGTTTAAATAGGGAACATGTACCCTGTGGACAATAGACTTTTTTTTATGTTGAACGCAATAAAGCTGCATTTATTGCCCACACTGATTAAAGACCACTGATGTTCTATATCAATTTGTTTTTATTTAGGTTTCAACATAAATACAGAACTATAAAACAAAACAAAACAAACAACAACAACAAAAAAACAAAAAAAAAATACTGTAATTAGATTTAAACCATAATATAATCAGACAAAAAAAAATAAAAATAAACATTGAACAGGGAGGGGATGTCTTATCCCCTACTCATTCTCTTACTCACGGGAAAAAATATATATATATATAATCTTAACAATAACACAACTGCTATTGTCGGGGTCCGAAGAGTCCGACAGTACCCTAACAACCCTAACTACCTACAGTAGGGTATACCAGCAGTGGCAAGGTTTAACTAATATAATAGTTCAACTAAACAAAAGAGTGCTGACACAGGTACTAAACCTGAAACAGCTCTCCCTACATCGTCTGTCCAATAATACTATAAAACAAGTCTTGTTACACTTTTTTATAGAATAATCTGGACCCATTTGGGAGCACGGCACAATAAATTCAAATAGGACCAATCACACGGCCGTATATTAAAGCTTACAGAATAATCTAGTTAAAGACTGTGTGCTGTGGGGTGGCAGACCTTCCTTAGTTAAAGACTGCCTAGTCTCACTTAACCGCGGTAGTATTGCCTCTCTGTCAGAGCAAGGTTCATACCACTGTTTAGTAGATGCAGCCCAGACTTGATGAGCCATAGGTTCTTGAAGTATCCCCGCAGATAAGGCAGGGGAAGCAGGTGTGGGCTCTGCATGGTTTTCCTCTCTATCCTTGATTTCTCGCCCAATTTCAATACTTTCTATACTACTTTGAGCCTTAAAGCCCTGATTTCTCTGTATTTGGGGAGTCAGCTTTATCATAGATACCCCAGTGTGAAGAGGTTGAATGGTATCAAAAGCAAGGAGTGAGGAGGAATCCATATCTGCAGCATATAATGTTGGAAGCGATTGCCTGTCAGATGAAGAGGTCGGTGAACTTGCGGTCTGATCTTCCCTGAAAGAGGACTGCCATTGGGGAAGTGAACTAGGGGAAATGGCTGGGGAACAAGCAGGCTGGTCGCATCCTCTGTTCGTTGTATTGCAGGCAGCCAAACCAGAGGGATTATCTATCGGAGGAGCCGGCAGGATAGCTATGCCAAGAGGACCAGCACTTAAACGCCGTTCGGGAGGGAGATCGATACCTGTAGAGGGAGCCAGGACATCTGACGCCTTCCCTGGGAGTTCCGGCATCGAGCCCGGTACTGAGTCCGGAGATTTGAAATAAGTCTCAATGCCCGCGGTGGGGGCTGACGGCGTGCGAGAGGCTCCTGGAGTCTTGCCTGACTTCGGTCCTTTGTTGCGGACCATTTTAATGCGCTCCCGATCCCAACACGGTGGCAGGTATGGAGAGGTATGGAGAGCTGGAAAGGTATGAGAGGCTGCAAGCTGCGAGCAGGTAAAAACAGGTGCGGCAGGTACGGCAATCTAGATCCAAATGATCCAATTCCTCATTTTTTGACTAATGCCGAGCTAGACGGACACACCTGTCTGCAGCTCTCCCTACACGCTGTCGTCATTTGGATCTAGATGACCACTGACGTTCTTACAATGTATACCACTGTGTTTTATTTGCTATAGCCAGGACTGTAAGAGGTTTTCTTGCCTAGGCATAAACTCTACTAAGAAACCACCACAATGACACGTATTGCTTTTTCTACCACAGGAAGTCAGCAGGAAGTGCTTAAATCACCTACTAAATACTTCACATTCATGAGAAATAATATGCTGTAATCCCACATGCAGTGGTCTTATTTTCATGTCTGCATAATCTGTCTATTATCTCAATCGGTAGTTCTGCTACAGTTATGTTCTGTGTTCAACCTGCAGTTGCAAAACTATCTAAATATCTTGGCTTATATCATAACCAAACAACACAAATGTGATATATTTCATTTTACTAGTTCTTAGATGTGGTGGCTGCATTAGTTTTTTACTTTTTTTCAAGCTAAGTACATTTTCTGCAAGCACATAAGAATTCCTGTTGATCCTGACAGAGTTCCAATATCCTTGTAAACACCTGTGCACTAAACTAAAAGCACAAACAATTCTATCAGTCTTCCCAGCTATCATCATATGTGCAGGCCCGGATTCCCCACAAGGCCACCGAGGCCCGGCCTCGGGGCGGCAGTGCGCAGGGGGGCGGCAGCGGTGTCCTTGTGAGGAAGTTGTGGGCGCCGGGCGGTAAGTTGCTCTCTCTACATTTGGTCCTGCTTTGCACAAGCAGGACTAAATGTAGTGTGAGGCAGCTGATTGTTCATTTACATGTGATCTCGGCGATCGCCGAGATCACATGTAAAAAGTCTGCAGCCGGCCAGAAGTGATAAAAAAGTTTAGGAAATAAAGAAACAGTAAAAAAAATGTAAACTAACCTCGCCGCCCTGCCATCTGGTTGCCATTCTCCATTGATGGGAAGGAGGGGGGGGGGCGTATTGCGGAACCTGGCCTTGGGGCGGCAGGGAGAGTAAATCCGGCCCTGCATATGTGCACTGCAAAACACCTCCCATAAATGTAATGGAAATGAGAGGAGGAAGTGTTTGTAGTTCTAATCAGGAAAGCAGCCTAGAGTGCCAATGCTGCTCCCTCCAGAGGTACAGTACAGAAAGCGAGTATTGTTACTTTAGGACAGGAAGCATGGTACTGGCAACCTTACTAGGTTGAAAAGAACCTGAAAAAGAGAAATTAATGCAGCCACCACATCTAAGGGTTAGTAAGCGTCAGTATATAAAATTTTTGCTTTTTAGGAATTGAGCTTTAAAGCAAAACTGTGGCTAGGCTATGCAGAGATGTAGCAAGGACATGGCATGCCCGGGGGGCAAGTTTTTCATTAGCGCCCCCCCACTCCTTCACAAACCAAACCACAGTTCAATGCTCTGGACCCCTGCCTAGGTTTTCCCCTCCTGATCCACCACAGAGGTGAGGCTTCAAATGGCCTCATTCTCCAGTGCTGCTTTGTTAATTTAGGAGCAACTTCTGGGCTCACTTCCATTTTCCTGGCACTGCCCCCTCTAATCTGTCATGGAGGAGAGACTTGAATGTAGTGATTTCAAGCCAAAAGAGAGCACAGAAGCGGGTCTAAAGACACTGATCCACCATGGAGGCCCGCCACGCAGCAATACATTATGCAGCAGTGCAGAATACCACCAGCTATAGAGGACTACAAATCCCAGCAATGCATTATACAGCAATGCAGAAGAAGACGCTTCATACTCTGTGTTGCTCCAGGGTGGTGGCCTGGTGTCTCTAGGGTCTCAGGATGGCTGTGCAGAGTCTCAGGATGGCTGTGCAGAGTCTGAGGTGGGTATCTCAGGTGGGCTGTGTTGGGTCTCCGGTGGGCTGTGCGGCGTCTCAGGAGGGCTTTAAGGGCTTCACTTGGCCTGTGGGGGTCTGAGTTGGCTGTGTAGAGTTCTAGGTGGCCAGTGAGGGTGTCAGGTTAGCTGTGTGGGTCTCAGTTGGCCTGTGGGGGTCTGCGGTGGCTGTGTGGAGTCCC
>NW_017306473.1:563690-565006 GCF_000935625.1 Nanorana parkeri
GGATAATGGTTGTTTTTTGTAAAATTATTGTATTATAATAATTATTAATAATAATAATAATAACAATCATGTTTATAAATTTTATTCTTTGTTACTTTTTATCAATTCATTTTTTTTCCACTTAACTTTATTGCTATCGCAGGAGCTAACAAGCCCCTGTGTGATAGCATTTGGACAGGTTCTCTTTATTAAACCTGTCACTTCCAATACAGGAGTTCTAGCACAGTACTGTGCTGGAACTACTGAGACAGTTGAGATGGAAAGGCGGTAAGTGCAGCTCTCCCGTCTCACTGTTTACGCGGAGCAGAGAATCCTGAAGTGAGGGAGACGGTCGGTGGGTGTAGTGGAGAGCGGACGGACGGACCATGGAAGGGTGAGGAGGGGCAGGGGAGAGTGAAGAGCAAGCTGTTTTACAAGGATTCTTGAGCGGCTGTAAAGCCACCTAAGATAACTTGTGCAAAACGGCTCCACTGCAGTAATGTGGAAAAAGACTACTCTCCCGGCACCCAGAACTACATGTCCTGGGAGTCGGGTGATACGAATTCCACACTCCTGCGGTAGCACCCCCTCAGCGGCAAGTGCCCCCACCCCCTCACTGCGCCACTGAGGCTATGGACATTCAATGATTTATATATTCAAGGATTGTTGTACGTGAGCTTTAAAGCAAAAAGCAAGGCCTCACTGACCTCTGCAGCTACAAGCATTGGGGATTTTTCATCTGGTTTTACATGACAGGTAAGCTGCATAATATGACATTTTTGTTTTTTTAGTTTAGACATGCTTTAAGTGTGACCAATAATAACCAATAACTTAACAGTTACACGCATACAATAAATATTCTAATACATTTGGAATATACTGTACTATACCTAATGTGATTTTATGAAACAAATCTACAAATGGTGAAAATGGATTGGAGTAACAATTATAAAGTGTAAACACATGAACAAAAATGTAGTATATTGCAGCTTACTAATCCTTAGATGTGGTGCATTAGGATTTTTTTTTTTTTTTTACTTTTTTCCCTATGGTAATTCTGTCAGCTACGCCCTTCCTGTCAACTGAAAACACATACCCATTGTACTGTATCTATGGTGGAACAATGTTGTTACCCTAGAACAGGGGTGCCCACAATTTTTTGTGTTAAGATCCACTTTTCAAATGAAGAGCTACATGAGATCTACCAACGAAAAAAAAACCTTCCTCGCTCTCCTGGCTGTCTCTCCTTGCTCTCTCTCCTGGCTGTCTCTCCTTGCTCTCTCTCCTGGCTGTCTCTCCTTGCTCTCTCTCCTGGCTGTCTCTCCTCTCTCTCTCTC
>NW_017306473.1:565337-569483 GCF_000935625.1 Nanorana parkeri
CTGGCTGTCTCTCCTTGCTCTCTCTCCTGGCTGTCCCTCCTTGCTCTCTCTCCTGGCTGTCGCTCCTTGCTCTCTCTCCTGGCTGTCTCTCCTCTCTCTCTCTCTTCTGGCTGTCTCTCCTCTCTCTCTCTTCTGGCTGTCTTTTCTTGTTTTCTCTCCTGGCTGTCTCTCCTTGCTCATCCTCCTGGCTGTCTCTCCTCTCTCTCTTCTGGCTGCCTCTCCTCTCTCTCTTCTGGCTGCCTCTCCTCTCTCTCTCTTCTGGCTGCCTCTCCTCTCTCTCTCTCTCTCTCTCTCTCTCTCTCTCTCTCCTGGCTGTCATTCCTCATTTTCTCTCCTGGCTGTCGCTCCTTGTCTCTCCTCCCTCTCTTTCCTGGCTGTCTCTCCTCGCTCTCTCTCCTGGCCCACCTTGCTGTATTTTGCAAACAGTGCAGTGCAACAGGCTGTGCAAACTAATATTCTTTGATGTAATACATAGCACTTCAACCACCAGAAAGGTGTCAGGGAGCTTGGCTCAGCAGACTCAGGCTAATAGGTAATGTGTGCACAGATAGATAAATATACCAAACTGGAATAAAGGGGCCGCCATTCACACCCTTCGTGATCTACCAGCATCAGCTTTGAGAGCTACTGGTAGATCACGATCTACCTAATGGGCACCCCTGCCCTAGAACATGGAATGTGTTAGGATTAAAAAAAATCTCCCAATCACCTCAACTCCATAAAAAAGTGGCAGATGTTCTGTAGTACACGGAATAAAATAGGCAGGACTGATGAAACTGCTTTTTAGGTTTCATTGTAGTGTGCACAGAAAATTAGGAGCTGACTTGATTTCTGGCAGATTCAATAGGTATTTGTCTGTACCTGCAGCATTTAAAACAAAAAAAAAACATGGGAAATGTGCATGCATTGGAGAGATGTAGTAAACATGTTTTTATTCTGTTTAGCCCATACATACATTTTAAAACACCAAGCCATCTCCACGCAGGAAATTGTTGTTTTGGTGCCACTTTCTTCAGCTAACACAAAGCAACAGGCTGCACAGCAAGGCTGCATCAAATATCTCTGCCTATACTGCATGCAGAGATTACTATTGCCACATAAACAACTGTGAATATAATGAAACGCTCTGTGCAGCAGGGATACAGCAATAAACAGGGACAGCAATAACAAAAGCTCAGAGACGTTCCAACCGTCCCCTAATCTACTATAAAAAACATTTATTCTGTCAGTGTTCCCTCTGCAAGGCTGCTGATCACCCACCAAATCCAATATATCCTCTCCTCGGCTTCTCCAATTAGAGTGGCAGTGCCCTGGCATCTCCGAACTTGACACTCTCTCCAGCACAACATGGGCGGCAGCCCCGCTGCTTCCTCTGCTCCCAGGTGAGCACCGGAGGGAGTCACTGTGTGAAGGGAACACCTGAGAACATAGCCCACAGCACTGCGATCACCTTTTTTTTCCCCCCTTACTGGAGAAGGGCACGGTTAGGCCCATTCACATATTCGAATGGAGACAATTGGAAGAATCTCATGAACTGCTCAGCGCTGTTCAAGCTGCCTAGGTCTCACGGAGCAATTCAATTGTTTGCTAGCGTGAATAGGGCCTAACCTGCCCCTAGTAATGCCCCCTACTAATACACCACTAGGCATTGAACCAGACAGCCCTGGACTAGTAAAAGTGAAAATAAGGCTGAGCTGCCCATAGCGAGGCGACGCCATGTGGCTGCCACTAGTTCTTGGAGGTAGAAGACTTGTTTCCAGGTGGCCAATAGATCTCAAGCGGCTGTTGCCCCCACTTTATGGTGAATCCTGACAACTTGTTCTTTCCTCCCTAATAAATAGTTGCCCTGTACATATTTGAGGAGGACTTTCTTAAAACATAGGCTACCCCCTCTGTGGATCCAGCAGTGTCCTGCCCTAATGAGATTGTGACTATTCCATTGGTGCATACACCTTTGTTCAAGGACCCCATTGACAAGGAATTGGAGATCATTTTCATTGGTAGCTCCTGCTCTACAACCTGCCTTGGTGATGCTTGTCTGCCAGACTTTAAAGGCTAAGTTTACCTTTCAGACCATTTTCATGCAACACCCATATTCAGAGTGTAACATGGTCACATTGCCCCCCCCCCCCCACTCCCACTTACATGAGGCTGAGGGTGCAACTTTTTTACAAATGGCACGACTGTGCGTGGTTCAGCCCACACATCTACATTCAGTCATTCACAGATCCTTTGGCAGGGCCTGTAAATGAAGAAACTGCAAGTCCCAACTGCCATTGGAATACAACCTTAGTGAGGGGCAGGTCTCACTAAGGTTAAGGAAGGGGGATATTTGGGGGACCCTTATTCTCAAGGCTTCCAGGTTCCAATAAGTCCCCCAACAGACCCCCACATCTACCAGACCAGGAATGTGGGGATGGAGCCTTTGTTCCCATCAACATGGAAAGAAGGTGTATCGCTATGTGTGTCCCCCCTGGCAAGGATTCCTCCCAGTGTTTAAGCATGTGACCTGGTATGGCTCAGGAGGGGGCAGCCACACATTTGCTTCCCCTCTTCCACTGAACTTCTGTTGCTAAATGACACCTCCCTGGCGAGCTGCTGAATGTCATCAAACCAGCCAGTCATGCTGGCATTGATCAAACAATGTCAAGACTATATTTGGTCAATGAAGCTACCCATGATGTCCACCAACTTTTTTACAGTTTGAAATAATCTGACGTGTGGCCAGGAGCTGTAATTTAGTGGCAGTAGTAGTAACAGCAGTAGTGGCAGTAGTAATATCACCCCTAAATTAATGACATCTGGCTGCAGCAGCTGGAGGTTCGGGCAGGCAGGTGAACTGATCAAATCTGGTCATTTAGTTTTGGGTTCTTATTGAACTCAAGGTTGACCCGAAGCTTATCCCTATTCAACAGTAGAGATTTGCCAGCATGATAAAAAATGTGTGTGATTACAGGTTCTTTGCATGAGCCTATTGTTTGTTTGGTGGTTAACCCATACACTGGCAATTTTTTCCAAGGAATATCCACATAAGGGACAGTAAAAAAAAACGAACAGTATCTCTCCCTACACAGAATTGCCTGGAGACTGCAGTAAATCAAATCCAGGTACTTACACTGCTTGCTTAAAAAATGCATTACAAATTGTGTGTATTGTATATTTGCCTTGAGTTCAGGTTTAACGCTTTCCCATACTTTAAAACATTTTTCACCTTTCACTTCTCCAGTATAGTTTCTTTCCAATCCATTTTAAAGACATAATAAAGACGGATCTCTAATGTGTTCACACAGAGTATAGGTGAGCAAATGACAATTGCAGTGCATTGCTGCCACTAGATGGAGCTGAAGAGCTAGGAATTTGCTATGCTCCTGGACTCCCATCTAGTCCTATATCCTTTTTTGTCAGAATCATCCACAGCTTGAATTTTGGTAGATTTACTGGAATTGGACAACATTTGAGCCATGTATATCTAGTTTATAGCTCAAAAAATGCTGTCATGGCCCTGGTGCTATAAAATCAAGACTGCTATGCCCAGTCAGCACCATTCCTATTAGTAGAAAGGGAATACTCCTTCGCTCCCTTCTATTATCTCCAGCTGTTTATTAATGAGGTATCTGGGCAGGCACAGTCAATCGCAACTAAATAGATAAGGTCGGTATTCATCCATGAGGTTTCATAATGATGACAAGGATAGCCATGAATGGCCACCAGATATTTGCCCATTTCTATGTTCCCCTTGAAGAATACTCCTTGTCCACAAACAATAACTGCTCACTGTCCTACTCTAAAGCACTTGTTCAAGGTGAAGCTCTACCATGCAGTATGGCATCTAATGAGTTCTTGGAAAGAAGCCACACAGCATGCAAGTAGCTAGCTTGCATTCACTGGCAGGTAACCTGGTAATTTATACAGCATCGTCCAGCTGAGCAACATAGTCAGCAACAATGTTAGTGGCATCATCACTAAAAAGTATGCCTTGGGAAAAATCACACATGCTCCCCATTTGCTCACCACTTCGGTAGTGCAAACGTTCTTGAAACAGTAGCCAGCAGTCAACACCACACATTCTCCCCAACAGTCAACACCACACATTCTCCCCAACAGTCAACATCACACATGCTCCCAAAATGTGAACATTACACATGC
>NW_017306473.1:570630-571700 GCF_000935625.1 Nanorana parkeri
ACACCATCGCCGCCCCCCCCCCCCCCCCCCCATTTGCTTATCACTTTGGTGGTGCCAAAGTTCTTCAAACAGTAGCCAGCAGTCAAAATAGCATTGACAATAGTCCAGTAACATCTGCAGCCATTTCAGCAGATGACGCTAGAAATATGTTTTTGTCCTTGCACAGAATAAACCGTCTACTTTTCACAAGTTGATCTGAGACCTTTCCATCCAGTGGAATATCAGCTTTCTCATGCTTGACCTCCTATAGCAGCAATGACAAGCAGTTTACAACTTCCTTATTCATCATGCTAGCAAAGCAAGGAGCCTATGCTTACGTAAGCACAGACAATAGCAGATGATCAGGGATGATGATTCATGACTGCTGAGACAATCTGAGGAGGAGATCAAATTTGTCTGTAGTGAAAACAGCAGTATCTTCTGCATTGTCCTCCTTGTTTTTAGTTTAGAAAAGCACTGATCTCAAAGTGGTAAGGCTGGATGGAACACCAACGCTCACTCACTATAGTCTTGGTTTCAGGAACTCATATGAGGCAAACAGGCCAGTTATTATCAGGGGAATAAAAAGGAAACCACGAGGGTCATTAATCAAGCAAATTAGTGACCCGTTTAGACACATCAGGCTGTTTCTCATTTAGTAATTTCTAGATGATGGGTTTATATGTATTTTGCAACCCCAGTGCCTGTTAAGCTGCCCACACACTTTACAATTTATCTGCAGATTTTCTGTGGGCAGATGGAAAAGGTGCAAAAGATTCCTCAATCTACACTTAACTGTGTGGATGGAGTAATCTCCACCTGGGCCAATCTGTTGCACTTTTTCCATCTGACCACAGAAAATCTGCAGATAAATTGTAAGGTGTATGGGCACCTTAATCCTGTGCAGCCAACTGTGACAGATTTGTACAGCTCTGCAAAATAATTACCACTGGAGATGACACAGATTTAAAACAAGTGGTCGGGAGCACGTTTTATTCAGTGACAGTGCTACATTAGAGCTGCCTTATTATAAACCTGGCTCAGAATCTGTCTCAAATCTATTTTGCTGCTCCTAATAAATGCCCCCCCCC
>NW_017306473.1:572304-580121 GCF_000935625.1 Nanorana parkeri
TCTTCACCAAAAAGACCCCCCCCCCCCCCCCCCCCGTCTCTAACATTGCATATAGAGTAGCTAACTAACCCTCTGTCTATCAGTACTACCATATCTGGAAATTTTTTAGAAATTATAACTCCTGAGACTATGGGCTAGGCAATAGTGGGTGTATCCAAATGTTGCTTTTTAAAAAGGTGGGAGGGGTTTACACGATGGGTCTGAAGTCTACAGAATGGTGGGTAGGCGGGATCCAGGTGTACTGTGTGGTCACTATTCCAGTGACACTGATATTCCAGATATTCCAGACACTGACTGTACACCTGGCTCCCACCTATCCACCATTCCAGTCAAACTAACAATGTCTTTAGGTGGAAGCCAAGTACATAGTCAGTGTCTCTGGAATGGTGGATAAGTGAAAACCAGGTTCACACACCTTTCCAGTGACACTGCCACCTACAGGCACTGTAAGTGTCAATGGAAAGGCAGATAGGTGAGATAGTCTCTGGAAAGGTGTGCGCACCTGGCTCCCAACTATTCATCGTTACAGTGACACTAACAGTGGATAGGGGGAGCCAGGTGCACACACCAACAATTTAAGTGACACTGATTGCACATACATACATACATACATACATATATACATGCATACATTTACTCCTCTGGTGGCATGGCGGAAAATGTCAACCCCCAGTATTGGTGCCAGTGGACACAAAAATAACCCCCAGCATTGGTACCAGTGGACACAAAAATAACCCCCAGCATTGGTACCAGTGGACACAAAAATAACCCCCAGCATTGATACCAGTGAACACAATATTAACCCTCAATATTGGTGCCAGTGGATGCAATAAAAACCCTCCAGTATTAAACAAATGCACTTACATGTGCACTGAAGACTCCAGAAGCTGCCACAGCCCGCAGAAAATTATGTTACGGTCGGGACTTGAATTCATCTGTCGAGCAGAAATCACTCTGCCTCTGCCTGACAGAGGAACTAGTGTGCCTGGTCCTGGCTGTCTGCATGCTAGTGCCAAAGAAGTGCAGAGTGCATCCCAGGTGGCACCCAGCACCCCACTGCCACTCTGCAAGCCCCCCCTCCCTGCACCCCTCCCTTGTCCTGGCCCCCCCTCCACCTGTCAGTAAATATAAAGTGCAGTGTGCATCTCTGGAATGAATGACATTCCCGAAATGTAAATTCAGGTGATGACCTGCAACTGGATCAAAAACTCCGGTATAGCCGAATCAGTTCAGGCAAATCCCCACCTCTGACTACTGCTCCCAATGAGATAAGTGAAGCATTGTACTGGAGGCTAGAGATTTAGGCAGCCTGAGTGACCCAGAGAGACTACTGAATCTTTACAATTAAAGGAGAATTATGAGGCAAGTGATTTTTCACTCAGCCTCATAATCTGAGCCGACCCGTGACAATGAGACTGTCACAGGGTGGCTCAATAGATCGGGAAGTGAGCGAACACATACCGTCGCTCACTCAGTTCTCGATCTATCCCTGCAGAGAGCCGTGACTGTCACTCACGGCTCCCTGCAGGGATTTCCCCGCTCCGATCCTCTAGCACTGACTGGCGGAACGGAAGGGGGAGGGCATAGCTGGCATCTTCCTCTGGATAGACAGAGCCAGCTTTCAATCCCGCAGCTGGGTGGATCTCGATAGCAATGTCGGGATCCGTTCCGGCTGCGGCGTCTCAGTATATCGCGAGCTGAGCTTTGGGACACAGGAGAACGCTAGTTTGTGTTCTCCCGTGACCTTTAGGAGAACTATGGGGAAAAGCCATGACACCATAGTTCTCCTTTAAGCAGTAAGAGCCGGCTGAGTAGTGACACTGTTGTGAAGTCACTAACAAAATGGAGAAGCATATACAGCCTTATAAAGACTACGCTATGGCATTATCAGCCTCTGCTCTGCAATCAGCTATTGGCAGCTTTCTCCTAACAATTTATATTAGAGCAGTATTTGAGCATGAAGCCTCCTTGTTCTCTAACCATAACCACCTCTGCCACACCTGCTACCTACCCAGCATTACTATACCGGTATTTACATTATATAGTATATATGGATTATAGTTTTATATCTATGTTTATCCATTTATCTCAGGTAGCTTACCATTATACTTGTCATTGCTTCCTGATGCTCCATAAAATCCCTGAAAATGCTGTAAAAAAAGAAAATAAATTAACATCCAAATGCATGCAAAATCTCCTCAACACATCACCCCAAACATTATGGTAACTCCACACGGTGATCACTGGCAAGTCTGTAGCTTGCTGTGCGCCATTGGTAATGCTAAAAGGGACTGCATTTGAAAACTGCAAGATCCAAAGGACCAGTGACAAATGAGTATGTATAAAGCAAGAAAACAAGGGAATATTCAGGCATATATCCACATCCAGTGGAACTGATTCTAGGTGTGGACTGGGGGAACCAACAGACTAGATTTTCACATCTATATGTCTAACTAATGGTCATGTGACAAGGTCCCAGACAGCTACAATATTAGAAGATAGAATTTTGGCATATTTCACAAACATTTACTTCATATCATTCATGCTGAATATTAAAAAAAAATTTGTTTTGTTTTAGCTCCACTTTAAACTAGGGATGCACCAAAATTTGGCCGCTGAAACATTGTGGCCGAAAATGGCACTTTTGGCAAATTGCCGAAAATGCGGCTGAAAATTCTGTGTATCCCTAGCTTCTCCTTCTCGCTTGGCGCTGTTCTGTGTGCCTTCTGATGTAGCAGCCGGCGCCCAGCGGGGAGGAGAGAAGCTTTCAGGAGGCCGAGCAGGCGACGAAAGCTGTCAGGATGCAGAGAGGTGTGAGCGGAGACGGCTGTCATTTTACAGGAGACGGAGCTCTCCCCCTGCACCTCTGTGTCCTCAATCTCTTTTTCTATTTTAAAAGGGAAATATGAGGGGTCTGTTTAGACCCCCAATATTTCCTCATAGCCCCCAGCAGTAATCTAAAAAAACAAATGAATTCAAGTAATTAAAAAATAATGTAAACATTTTTGAAAGATTGGAAAAAAAAGTTAGTTTTGGCCTTTTTGGGATAGATTAGGGGATGGTAAAACCCCTTTACTATTATTTTTTTTGCTGTCTTGGTCCGTTTAGGGAGATTTGAGGGGAAATTTCTTCTAAGGCATTTATCACTGGAACAAATGTCCAGGGGGAATATCCTCAGTGGGTGCACAGACATCAGTAAAAACCCAACAGGAATTTCTATACTTCCCCATTAAAAAAGAAAAACTTCAGCTTTTAGTTTTTGCCAAAAATGTGTAAGAAAACACAGCATGTTTCCACAATATGGCAGACTTACCTGCTCCCCTCCAGCAATGTGATGGTAGCAGTGCCCATTTACCCTCAGTGACCACCAATGACATCTTCATCCGCTCTTCTTCCAGGGTTGGTGTCTTCAGGCATCTAGATTGGCTGGCCTGGGATGACGTAACCAATTTTTCTTGCGCACAGGAGTCAAAGAACTCTGGACAGCAATGTCATTAACCCTTGCAGTGGGACTACACCCGCACTGTAAGGGTTAAGTGCTCGTTTTTGCCTAGGGTAAAAAGAAAAAAAAAGTAATACTCAGCGCTCCCTCCAGCCTGCAGTGATGGTATGTCCCCCAGCATCCTCACGTCCTATACACTGTATTGGATGCAATGACTTGAGGATTCCTAGACTGCTGCAGCGGAAGGAGATAGACGCTCCAGTGACCTAAGAGCTGGCCCGCTCGGAGGATCAGGTGAGTAACTTTTTTTTTTATTCCCTAGGCAAAAACGAGCAGCTAACCCTTGTAGTGCAGGGTAGTCCCACTGCAATGGTTAATAAAATTTCTGCCTGGAGTTTCTTCTTTAATTTATCCTGGCACCTGGCAGATGTCGGGCTCGTACACTGAGCTGAGCATATGTGGTTCAGTGTACATTTAGCTGGCAGGCAGATATACTTTTTTGTATAGCCTCTGAGCCTCTTCTACAATACACCTGCCTGCTAGCAATGTTCTCCAAATATGAATTTAGTTCTGTGCTTAACCCATTCACAGCAGAACAACAGGTTTGCTTTAACACCCCACTCTTCTCCAGGATGTACCTACTTTCCCTTCACTACCTGCACTTGGAGCTGAAGGAAATACCTGGTACTTCCAGGTATGATGAAGCATGTGACCCATGCTCGTGACAGCACTAGGCCAATCAGTGCTGAACAGGGAAGTCCATAGCCTGGTGTGAGCTGTGAGACATGTAGCTTACACAGGGCTTTCCTTTTGTATGTCTGGTGGCAGAGCGGTTGGTGGAAGCAAAAGAATGATACGCATTTGGGCCTGTTGTTGCTGTGCATTAAACCTGAACTCCAGCCTTACCTTCAGTCTTGCGCAGCGGTCCAGGCTCCTCTACTTACTGAAACTGAGCTTCTCACAGCGTGGGTCCCCTTAAATGAGCTTTGCCAATTGCAGTAAAGTCCCCAAAAGGTGTATGCACAGATTATATCACACAAACGGGGAGGTCAAAGCGCACTCACAACTGGAAGTCCAATCCACCCTGGTTCAATCTATCATCTGATGGCCATTCCTTCAGGCTGGATGGAGGTGGGTGAGGTGTAGGCCATCTCTGGCTGCAGCTTTCTCTCTCCTTAATGCAGATGCTGAGGTCTAGTGTGGCTGCTGCTTTATTGCATGGGCTGCCTGGGGACTAGCGATGAGTAAACTGGCCTGGGTTTGGTTTGCTAGGAGATTTGCCAGCCAGAAATCCGCACATCAGTACGGCACTGTGTCATTGGTTGGTAGGGCATAGACAGAGGTTTGGTGATTGAACTGGCCAAACTGATTGCCCACTTGGTGAACTGTAAACAGTTTGGGTTCTCATCAAACTGATGGACGATCTGAACCCAAAACCCGCTCCTACTGGGGATTGGCCACCCTGCTCTCTGGCGTCTATCCTCTGAGACTCCCTGGTGGTTTACATGGATCTCCCCCTGCACAAAACGGCAATCTCTTACCAGGCTCCTGGATACTGGCTCCAGCCTGCACTTCCTCTGTTCTCCATGTGTCGGGACATAGGCCTAACTTCCTGGCCACCAATACAGCTAATCAGAGTTCACCTTTGTTCCCCCTCTCTCTGGGGCCTGTCAATCACCAGCAGGGAGGAAAAGGTGAGCTGCCCAGGCTGCGTGTTTCAAAGGCCTTCCAGGACTTCACTAAGAGCAGCCAATCCTCCAGACTAACATCCACCCATCAAGACATTTTGTTATTTGCATAACCAGCCCACTCCTTGCATCAGAGTAGAGGGTTTTTGAGAGGAGTATGAGGCAGGGTGCTGTGATGTTTTCAGGAAGTCATGCACAACCACGACCTGACCAAGGGATCCAAAGTCACCAGCACTCCAGACATATATTCTGACAATTTGGGGTCATTAGCTGGATCCTTTTCTCTGATGCCTTGAGAAAGGGACCCTACAAGGACCCAAAACATCAGTATATATGCCCGTGATGCTGTAATTCACAACACATTTGTGAGAAACAACTACACGTATGAAATGGTGGGGACTTCATATCCCTTTATCTGGTTAGATGTGACACTATACAATGCTATCACTTCGGGCACCTACCTATTATTTGAAGGTCTAGTACCATCAAGGGTGCAACTTCCTTTATGACCTGAATCATGTACAGCAGTGTGGTCTCTTCCCACCCACCACAATCTGCCTGCGCTGTATAGAGAAGCAAAGAGTTCTATTGATGACATCACTGAATCTACAATAAGATAAATGATAAAAGCTGAGAGACTTTATTTAAAAATGACAGTATATTGATGAGAAGGATGGAAGGCAAAATGTATGCAGATTAAACTTCCGATTTATAGTGGACCCCTTGCTTTTCCCTTCATGGGCACAGCACAGATGCACTTAAAGTGACACTAAACTCAGGAGTTAAATCTTGAAAATGCATTCAAGTACCCTAACTATCAACAAAAATATATCTTCTTTGTGTATCACTCATCTGTAGATCCTCAAATCATCTATGAATTGGTGCGGACACTGTCCTTCCTTCTGGAGGGTGGCTACTTTTGTTCCCCATGGTACCTGTGTGTGTTGTAAAGTAGACACCACTCCAAGCTCACTCCCATGATGGACTACAATCTCACTTTTAGTTTTCTAATTTATAGAGATTATAGTATATCACAGACGTGAGATTGCAGCAGTGGCCACTTTTCAACACGCACGGGGACCATGGGGAACAAAAGTAGTCACTCTCCAGAAGGAAAGACAGTGTCAGCACCAATTCAGAGATTTTTGAATCTACAGCCCAGTGATACACAAAATACATTTTTGTTACTAGTTAAGTTACTTGAATGTATTTTTAAGTTTTAGCTCCTGAGTGTAGTGTCACTTTACACATGGGTGTACTATAGGCACGTTTTTTGTGCTCATTCTTCAGCTCGTTTTTAGCACGTTTTTTTCGTTCAGCGAAAAACGCGCGTTCGACGCTCGTTTTCATACCTTCCTGGCGGTATGATTTTTTTTTTCAACTTTCAAACTTCCCGCCGGTTCCGCCCCACTGCGACGCAGACGCTCGCAAGGGATGGAACCTGGAAGACGGCAGTGGCCGGAGGACACAGCGGGGATCACTGACAAGGTAAGACCTGCGCTGTATTCTGAGTGTGGCTCGGGGTTACCGCTTTGTTAACCCCGAGCCACACTCGGTAATAACAATGGATACGTGCTGAAATACGCCCCAAAGAAGCTCCTGTACTTGTTTGGGCGTAGGGCCCTTTTCAGCGCGTTTCCACGGGCTGAAATACCCCCAGGTGGGAACCATGCCCATAGGAAATTATGGGATTTCACTAGCTGAACGTTTTTCAGCGCTCAATCAGGTGTGAACCCAGCCTAATAGTTAAAGTACTTGTCACTTTAAGAACAGAGAACATAAGTATAATGATCTCCTTGTAATTAATTCCACTCCAACGAATGACAGCTTTCCAGCTCTGCTACTAGACAGGATCCATCTTTACCACGAGTGAAGAATAAACAATGAAAATAAATCATGAGCTTTGTTGGTAAATGTCCTCTGGTTCCCCAAGGCTGGGAAAGTTGTGTGGAGTCATTGAGGAAGCCCAGGGGATTTCGCTCTTGTCCAGCAATCAGCATGCAGGTCTCACTGACAGCCTGTTACTTTCTCTTCTGGAAGTCACTGGCTGAACTTTGTAACTTTGTAACAAGACAAGCTGCTGCTGCTGAGATAAAGAGGAAGAATGTGAGTTCCGCTTCCTTCGGTATTAGAGCACGGTGTACAGCTCAGCACAGTCATTGGAGGATCCCGGAGCAATTTCAGCATCTCTCCTGTCACTGCCACTTTTATTAAATGTCCCCTATTCTGTGCACCCTGCATGCAGTAGTGACAGCTGAACCCCCTTTTGTACCCCATCTCTCTCTCTCTCCTGTACCCAATTTTCCTGGCCAGAATCCATCCAGTGCTCAGTCCCAACTCACTTGTGTCCCTCCTGCCCCCTCCTCTCTCTCCGTGTCCCTTCCCCTAGCACGCTGTCACTTGTACCCGCTTTCCGCCCCCGGTGAATCGTGTGATGGAACCGGCCCGGAGATTCACCAAAAGCATCCTGAAGCCGGGTGTAGCGGCGGAGATCCGACAGAGCGCGTCCAAGGCAGTGCGCCCCGGTCAGCGCAGGGTGAGTGCCGGTGGATCCTGCCTGAGAGACCGAATGATGACAGCTATGGCAGATATGGCAGACAGGAGGGGGGGCTGATAACAGTCAAGATAGAATGTGTGTGGGGTTTTTTTCTGTGACTTTTCTTTTTTTTTTGGGGGGGGAGGGAGGG
>NW_017306473.1:580435-594735 GCF_000935625.1 Nanorana parkeri
AGGTCAGTGACATAGAGGGCTATGACAGAATGGAGGGGGGATACCGATCTAGACTAATGATGAGGGTTCTGGGAGGCATTGATAAGGGCTATAGCAGACAGAAGTGGGGGTAATGAGGAGGAGGGCTGCATCAGACAGAAGTGGGGGTAACGAGGAGGCTATAGCAGACAGAAGTGGGGGTATTGATGAGGGCTATGGCAGACAGAAATAGGGGTACTGATGAGGGCTATGGCAGACAGAAATAGGGGTACTGATGAGGGCTATGGCAGACAGAAATAGGGGTACTGATGAGGGCTATGGCAGACAGAAGTGGGAGTTCTGATGAGGGCTGTGGCAGACAGAAATAGGGGTACTGATGAGGGCTATGGCAGACAGAAGTGGGGGCTCTGATGAGGGCTATGGCAGACGAGAATGGGGGTACTGATGAGGGCTATAGTAGACAGGAGTGGAGGTACTAATTAGGGCTATGGGAGACAGAATTGGGGGTATTGATGAGGGCTATGGCAGACAGGCAGGGATTCAGGTAAGGGCTATGGCAGACAGGAATAGGGGTACTGATGAGGGCTATGGCAGACAGGAGTGGGGGTACTGCTGTGGGATATGGCAGAGAAAAGTGGGGGTAATGATTAGGGCAATGACAACAGAGGGATCATACCTCACCAGCGATTGCTGAATACCAGGTATAGCCATAGAATTTTCCCTGGAAATGTTTGTCCTTTAAAGTTTGCCTTCTTTTAAATAGTAAACCATTGTTCCAAGATATCATTTTTTGTTCTAAGAACAAATGATCATCTCTTATCCTGTTTTTTATTTTTTTATAGTTATTTGTCAACAGCATTTGTAAAAATAAGAACTGTTTTGTATTTAGGATATGATGTTTATGGGCCTCTAAAACCAGGGCACTAAAAGTGTATTGTTCTCAGTTTCTATGACTTTGAAATGTTTGGCAACTCTTAGTTCACACCAGATGCAGTCTGTTCAGTTTGGCTGCTGCAGCCAAAATACATCACAACGCATCAAAAATGCATGCAAACTAGGGATGTTCAGATACCAAGTGCTGTACTCAGTACAGGTACAAGTACAGATACTTTTCCAGCTCCTAGACTAGAGGAAAATTCAAAAGTTAGGAGGCAGCTGTCATTTTTAAGGAGCATTGGCTAAGGGGCTCCTGGGATTTGTGCATCCCTGTTTTAATGTATGATTTGTTTTATAAATAGTTATAAGGGATGCACCAATACCGTTTTTTCAAGTACTGATACTTGCCCAAGTACTCACAGATACAAGTACTGATACATTTTTGTTTATTGTCATGTGACAACTTTTCTAAAACAATACTGACTAATGATTTCAGGACAGTGGTGAAAAAAACAGATAAATCGTGGTGCAATTGTGGTAAAACTGCAGCTGCGCAAATGCATGCAGTTCTGGTGTGAACTAGCCCTAGTGTCAGTATAATCCTTGGAGATTTTCTGCCAGGGCATGAAGGATGGCACTAAAAGTTCAAGTTCTGTGTTATCAGTCACTTTGTAGATATATTATGGTGAAATAAAAATGCAGATGGTCCATGAAATGTATGTTGCAATATTTATTTTTCACTTCCACATTAATACTGGTGATCTTTATTATATATACCTCCGTTTGGTGTGAACAGGAAATAGTGTGTGCTTATCAGCCTGTAGCATGAGGTAGCAGTGCCAGTTTCTGCATTGTGATTGGCTGATATTTTTATATGTGCGCTGGTACTGAATATGGCGAATAGTGCTCTCTTTCACACCACCGTAGTCTTCTGTGAGTTGTATGGTTGCCATCCTTGAATATATTTCATTGCTATTTTAGCAGTCTTCAGCAGAATGGCATCATTGTGAAATGTGGTTACCATTGATGTCAGTAACGTCTACAGTGAGCCTTCAGAAAAGTCACCACATCTACTATACAAACATGCAAATATTTTATCATTAAATCATAGGCTGCAAATATAGTGTCAGGCTTTCTTCTGTCACCAGACAAATTTCACAGTGGAAAACAATAGGGAAGAGTGTGGGCCCAATGTCTGTCTGATTTTATTTTTGTTTTTCTATTTATGAATTGTTGAGGTAGATAAGATATGAAAAAAGAAAGTCGAGAGATGTGTGTTTTACTTATAAGGGGTATTTTTAACTATTTACACAGCTTACCGAACAAGGCTCTTATTCTGCTAGACTTTCTGCCAGCAGTGTTAAATGTGTTACATTTATCAGCTGTACAAGGAGGAATCTACAAAAAGACATTGTAGCCAATGGAGAAATGTGATACACACTCGGACCAACCAATAATTTGTGATCTTGATTGCAATGCTTTGGGATCGTGTTTCGTAGCAAGCAGCTTGTTCATTTCGTGTTTGGTCCTGTCTGGAAGCTCTTTAACAAAGTGCAGTATAGTGCTGCAGGTAAACCAGTGAAAACAACATTGGTAATACCTGTGTTCTCTTTGTAATGTTTGCACATTTGCACAAGTACAGAATGCACAAGCTAGTATCTATGGTACTTGAGGTGGTGTGTAAGTGGTTTTCTCACAGGAAATAGGGGGGGAGTTTGCATCCAGCCTTTAGATCAATGTCGGCAAGATAAATGATTAGGTATACACTGAGCTATTACACGCTATGCAGCCTAGATGTAGTTCCTGCATTTCAGTGCTACTTAGTTCTATACATCCTTTCAGACCCAGTTACAAAGTGGTTGGCTTTGCTTGTCCTCTGTGTGTGCACAACATGTAAGACTGAATGTCAAGTAACCTTATGACTTAGTATTGTGCATTCAGCTCTCCCAATGAATAAAGTTACATAAATGTACTAAATTGCCAAAAAAATTGACTTTATTCTTCCTATTAAAGGGAACCTTTTGATCCTGCCCATTCATGGCAAAGTAACAGGATCATTTTAAAGACAACTTCCAACCCACTTATACTCACCTTCACAGTGCTTCCCCCTCCGCTTCTTCCTCCATCTCCGCTATTGCAAAATACCCTGTTTAAACTTCATGTCAGATAGTGTCGGATGGTCAACATCCTCCATCTTAAGACAGTGTTAGGGCTAGTGATTAGCTGCTAGGCCTGAACCCTTCTTCATAGAGGGAGATCATATGCTCCCCCTTACCTGAGAACATTGAGTATTTTAGGTGGTTGTATCAGTAGCTCTGTAAAGGTGAGTATAAGTGATTTAGGGGGTGGTATTTAAAGAGACCCTGTCACTATGTCCCAGATGGGCAAGATGACAGGTCCTATTTAGGCATACCTTGGGTCTGCTGTGGAAATGTCAACCTACCCTCTAGGTCAACAGCCTGGTGCTCCCTGCTTATATACCTCATTGCCTATTGAGGCCACAATCTCAGTGGTGGGCCAATAGTGATGTAAAGAAGGATGGTGAGACTGGACTTCAGAGTCCCCTGAGATTTTGGGCAACTATGTTGCTAATTGTGAAAAATAAGGTGACAAGCAGCATTTCATCATGTTAAATGACAGTTGGAAAATAGCAATTAAACAAGGTGAAAAGTGTACCGAAGCAAAGCTTCAAGGTTTCCTGTCCCCTTTTGCAGAGGAAAGGGTGGGTTGAAAACCATGCACTCTGTATGATTTATTGCTGAACCTCAGTGTTTACCACATAGTTTTTCAGGGCATTGAAGTAAAAAAGGCTTGAGTGTCGCCACCCAAGAACCAGCATAGCTCCTATTTTTACTAAGTTAGTGCATTATGATGCCCAAGGCTTACATAGCTCCTGCTTGTGTGGAGACGGCATAAGAAATACACCAGGTTGTACAGTATGCAGTGCATTAGTCACTGTGATATTTCATCTGACAGATCCTCTTTAAATTTATAATTATGGTCAAACATAACTCTTCATCTGCACTTGCAGTATCTGATTTAGACTCCTCAAGACAAAGTACAATTAATGTCCTTGGGAGTTTTATCAGTATGTGAAGGGCAAGTTCCCATGTCACCACAGCCATTCCCCTGTGCGCAATTCACCAGGAAACAGATCTACTACATGTGTGAAAGAAATAATAAGAGAATTTCAAAAATGTTCCCAGCGAGGTTAAATGTAATATGTACATAAAACTACTTTATCTCAGAAATCATACGTAAATGTGATAGACTTGTAATGCATACAATGCAGAGTTTCATATAATATACTTTTGTATAGACTAAGACTACAGTCACATCACACATCTTTCATTCATACAGCTGCAGGGTGGAGCATTTTAGATGTGTGTGCCTTGCATTTTACATGGCTCATTATTTATCTCTGGGAAAGGTGTTTTGTTGGATACGATTCCAAAGATGCAGCAAGCAGGATTTGTCTTTTACAAACCTTACTATACATGCATGTGAATGTAAACTAAAAATCCAAACATAGATTACCGTTCTGAGCCATGTGAAATGCAGCTTGGGTTTTTAGTCCTATCTAATGAACCTACTACAGGTTCATTGCTGTCTCCCTCAGAGAAAATAATTTGCAGGGCAACATGAGATGACTATTGGAGAGAGACCAAGCCTTCAACCAGCTGTATTGGTTTCATATTGAATTTACATTAAGGCTGGGTTCACACCTGGGCGTACCGGAATATGCGTGTTTTTACCGCGATTTGCGGTCAAGGAAACACGTGTTTACTAGGGCTATCCGGCTGTATCCTAATGGATACACGCGGAAAAAACGCCCCAAAGAAGCTCCTGTACTTCTTTGGCCGTAGGGCGTTTTTCAGCGCGTTCCGACACGCAGAAATACGCCCAGGTGGGAACCATGCCCATAGGAAATAATGGCTTTTTACTTGCTGGGCGTTTTACAGCGCGTCGATCAGCGCTGTAAAACGCCCAGGTGTGAACCAGGCCTAAGGGCTCATTTATGAGCCATGGGCTACAATGTCATTTATTTGCAATGGCATCTCCAAGGCATCAAAGAAGAGCACATTGCATTGAAGTTGTAGAAATATGGTGTGATTTTTGCCCCATTGTGGCGTGCCCCTGAGGTGCAAATGAATGGGCTGCCTTCACACAACACACCGCAACAGACTGGATAGATGTGAATGGGTCTTAAGGATTAACTATACGTTTGTCTAGTTATCAATCGACCAACCACCAAGCACTCCTACAAAACGTTATGCTCAAATGTCCAAAAGATTCAAAAGATTCATGCTATGTGGCCCCTGGAGAGTCACACATATGCCACTGTAAACTTTCCAGCCATTTCCTCACTTTTTCTGCACATGGATGGGTAAAATATCTTATTCATTCCTATGGAAAGGTCAACTGTGGTTGGGATGCATAATAGATGGTAACGGAGTGGCTCCCCGTGGACTGTACAGTGGGGATCTCGCAGGAACATGGACAGGCAGGTGAGTACAACATTTAGCCCTCCATGGACACTGGTCATGGGGAGTCACACAGCCACTGATGTATATTCTCCGTCCGATTCCTTGCTGCATTGTCTAAGGACCCGTAACGTCATCACATCTAATACAGGTCTATTAGATGCGAGAAAGCCGAGGGACATTCCACAGCTGCAACGTAGGGGGAGAGAGCCGAGCAATCACTGCCGCAGGACCGAGGATCAGGTGAGTATTTTCTTCTTTATTTGTACCTCTAGAGAAAAACAAGCAGTTAAGCCTTGCAGTGTGGAAGTAGCCCCACTGCAAGGGTTAATTCTTTATAATACTATTGTGCAGCAGAGTGGCCACTATACAACTAACATGCCACTCTGCCTGCCGTCCCCCATGCAACCCAAAGAGATGCTGCCTGAGACAACAGCCTCAGGCTGCCTTATTAAAGGGACAGCCCTGCTCTGGTCCCAATTACTTTTCCTCCCTGGTCCTGTTCAACACCTTGACCCATGCAGAAATCCTCCAGAATTTCTGGGTATGGAGCTGACAAAACCTTCTCCTCTGCTTTCATTCATCACTTGGTATCTGAGCAGCTAATTGTTAAAGGAGAACTATGGGGTCAGTGTTTTTCCCCATAGCTCTCCTAAAGGTAACGGTAGGACACAAACTAGCGTCCTCCCGTTACCCTAAGCTCAGTATAACGCGAGCTGTACTGAGACGCCGCAGCTGGAACGGATCCCGACAATTATGTCTGGATCCGCCCAGCTGCGTGAGTGACAGCTGGCTCTGCCTATCTAGAGGCAGAGCCAGCTGGGCCCGCCCCATGCCACATCCGTTCTGCCAGTCAGCGCTGGAGGATCGGAGCGGGGATGGGGGAATCCAGTCCAGTGCCTTCAGCATAGCAAAAAAAAAAATAATTTTAATACAGGTTCACTTTAATATTGTCCTAGAGCCCTTTACATGTATTGCTCCCATGACACCCAATATCATGTTGTTGATTATAATAGGAGATGGTTAGGGCCTCCTTGTAAGATTGTATCTGGTTTGCATTACAACAAACAAGTTTTATTGCAGTAAAATATAAACAGTAGTAAAGAACATTTGAGATTGTTGTAAAACAATTATAAACTTTTGGAAATATTTGAGCTATAAATAAAGCTACTAAATAGGGAACTTTGTTAAGGCCATATACATGTCAACACATTTGTTAGTTCTGGTTGCAGTAAAAATCTTTGTAAGCCATTGGATCGGTACATGCAAATGCCAAGACTGTGTCAGCTTTAAATCTTGTAATGGTGCTTCCAATGCACTCTTACCCATTCTTGGAGCTCCACAGCTGGGTTGTAAGATTGGGGAGGAATACAAAGTAATTCAAGTTTAAAACTGCACTCAGTCTGTTTGTTTTTTTGTTTTTTTTTACCCTTTGATAGAGCGAGGAAGGGTTAGGGAAGCTGTCAGGTTCTTATTGCTGTCTGTGGCCTCATTGGATAAATTCCCCATTCTTTCCTTGTACTGGAACAAGATAAGACTTTTTGTCCTTGACGCAACACAAGTGAATGAAAATCTTCTTTATACAGGGTCGAGAAGAAAAAGAAAACATTTCAATGAGTCACTTTCTGTGTTTCTGGAGTTTAATATTTTGGTTATTCGATGCATTGAAATATTTGTCTCCTTTCCTCTGCATAGATAGTATTCTAAGACATTGCCATTTTTTAACCTTACAACCTAAAAATACATTATTAATGCTTGTCTGTCAACAAATCATGGTCAGCTTGTCGAACATGTTGGTCTACATAGACTGTATTGACATTAATGGATTTCCATAATGGATGTCTATACTGTATGTTTTATGTGAGATGCAACACGATGCATACACAGCAATATTAGTATACTGCATGTGTCCTAACATAGTAACTTATGTTACATACAGCATATCCAAAACGTTACGGGTGGAGAGTTTTTTCAGACTTTTGCTGTATTTTTTATTTTGGCCGGTGTCTGATGGTGCAGTGACTTGTTCCACTTCATGCTGCTACCAGGACCAGGTTTATATGCACCAAACATAGCCTAGGATAGCAGGCTGCCGGGGATGGCATACAGTCACCCACATATCATGTTGCTGCAAGCAAAACATTGCCACTTACTTATAATAAAAGGTTGCGGACTGCCAGGCTGTCAGCCTGAGCAGTACACACAGATCGTCGGTTCTGCATTTTCTGCACACTTTGTGCATTTTTGATGGTGGGAAAGTTTACTGTATACTTCCAGATCACTGTGTCTGTACAACCTGAAGCAACCTGCTAGCAGAGCACCTAGACCGTTTTATTCTAGTTGTTAGTTCTAGGTATACTGAGTCTATTTCGGTCTCTCCTATCTCAGCCTCAATGTGTCTTGTGTGTCTATGAATTCTGATTTTGTTGGTATAGTATACTAATGCTAGCCAGTCAACTTGGATTTAAAAGGGTGGCACAAGACAATAAGCGGAGGAACCAGCAAGTATACATTCAGCCCTGGCTGCTACAGAGTGGCGGTCACAATTATCAGCACATCTTTCATAAAGCTCTTAAAGACCTGAACTGTGAAAGCTGTTCCCTAAAAAGACAAGCATAGAGCAAATCATTAGTCACCTCTATTGCCTGAGCTTTTCACCGTAACTGATTTACTGTGCTTTGTTCCATACTGTGTCTCTGTGTGGAGGTCACTGTATTGATAGAGGCAGAGCTTGTTTCCTCATGTCAGAGCTGCCCTCCCCCTGAAGACTGGTGATCTGGTGACTGATGACTGGTGGTCTGATCAGGGGCAGGTGAACCTGCAGAGCCCACCATAGACTCTCTATGGGGCCCAGTCTCCTCCCCTGCTGCCGACCACGGGCCCCGCCTCCTCCACTGCCGGGTCCAGCCTGCTCCACCGCCACTGCTGGCTCTCATTGACTCTGTGGAGAGGAACGCGCTGCTTCACATATTACTGTCAGTGATCTGAACAGCGGCGTGTTCGTCTTCAGCCGCCAGTGAAAGCCACCAGCAGAGGATCCCATAGCGACCCAGGCGGCCCGCACGACATCTGGCTGGGCCCCACTGTGCCCTGGGCCCCATAGCGGCCGCCTGGGTCACATTGGTGATTGTTACGCCACTGGGTCTGATAACTGGGAATCTGGTGACTGGTGGTTGGATGACTGGTGATCCGGTGATTAGTGTGGCAATATTCAAAAAGCAGCAGGAGAGATAAAGGAAGCACAAATCTGCAGAATTAAACAGAAGCAGGGAGATCCTTGCTCTGCAGGTCCTCAGGTACAGCATTCTCTCCAGCAAGAAGAACATTGAGCAACACAGGAGTGACATTTACAAATGTCTTAAATCTAGCTGTCAGTGGCTGCACTGCCTTAGACGTTTTCACACTGGAGATATACAGCTATCAGACTAAGCACAGAAAGTACATTGCTCTTTTTTGGGAGGAATTTCAAGAATTGCAGGAATTTTTTTAGTAACCCTTGCAGTTGGGCTACCCCCGCACTGCAAGTGTTAAGTGCTCATTTGGGTCTAGTTTGGAAAAAAAAGGTTAGACTCACCAGAAGCTCTGAGACGGCTTCTTCTTAGACCAGTTCTTTCAACGTCTCTCCCCCTCCTCTGCAGCAGTCTAAGGGTTAGTAAAGCTTCATGTCTATGCAGTGTATAGACATGAGGATGCTGAAGAAGATTCCACTGCTGCAGGGAAGGACAGGGACCTGAGACAGGTTGGAGGGAGCCACGTGACAGCTGGCCGGGTGGGTGCTTTGGGTGAGAATAATTTTTTGTTATTTTAGCACCTAGACACAAATAAGCAGTTACACCTTGCAGCGTGGGGTTAGCCCCACTGCAAGGGTTAATAAAACAATTCTAGCGTTCTTTTTTAAGCAGGGGGTGAATCTTTCAAGGTACAACTTAGGGCCAGTTAACATCTCTTGATGTTCCTTATAATACATACAATTTTCACTCTTTGAGCTCAGGTCAACTTTAAGGACTCCTGCACAATGGCATAAGTGCAACTGTACAACTTGGCCTGTCCCTAAACACTGTTATCATTGCCAGAAGTAAAGGATGCAGCTAACACAATGTGCTCACAGTTAAGCAGATTTTCAGTACTGACACCAGCATCTACCATAGAGAGAAATTGATGGACACTTTTACGCAATGTGCCTGAGGAAGCTAAATATAGAAATAGTAAGAGGGCCCTATGAGAGTATAAACCCTAATGGTGCCAGCAAATGTGACAATTGCCTGCCAATCTGGCCGATTCCAATAGATCAGGGAACAATCATAAATCTGTGGACACCCTTCATCTTCTCCAAATGTCCTCCAATTAACCCTTCCTGGGGCAACACTATTGAGCTGGGATGTCTTTCTACTCTCCTTCCTCTGTGGAAGGAGAGTAGAAAGAGAGTCTTTAGGTACATGCACACTTGGCCAAACCAGCCACATGTCTTTCCGACAGAAAATAAGATCTTATGGTGGTCGGATAATACCTGCACGTCTGATCAGTCTGAAATCTGTAGGTAGATGTACTCTAGATATAAAGCTATCAAAGTTCACCATAAAGAGCAGTATGCCTTGGGTCAGAGAAGTTGTTTATAAAATGATTAATCACTTAATCAGCTCTCTCTAGCTTAGCTTTAATCGGTTTCCATGCCCTTACATTATCGCTTGTATCTAGCTATGGTTGCATCATGCCAAGTGAGAGAACTGCAAGCTCTTTGCTGTGTAGAGAGATGTGTTTTGGCTTCCCTAGCTGCTAGTCACCGGCAGATTTGTGATAAATAACAAAGTTAAAAGCCGTGGCATGGTTTGGACATTTATAGCTTCCACAAAGAATGTATGCATTAGGAAATGCTATAAAGATGGCAAATCCATCATTTTGGGAATAGACATAACCATTAATCTCAGCCTTTATGTTACACTAATGGCTATGTGTTCTTGTGCGTCCCTTAAGCTTTAGAACTAGCGGAGCAGTTACTGCAGTTAGGTCTTACTATAGCAGTGAAGTACCTTACACATTCATCTTATTACACAATGTTTGTTGCCCCTTTTCTTGCTTGCAATCATTGCTGGCAATTGCTTTTTAATACTCCATCTTGTGAATGTGTTGAGATGGGAATTTCTTCCACACAGTGCTGCAGTTGTCTCGGCCTTTATCTCTAAAGATGACAGACCTGCAGGGTGGGCACCAGCAGTACATAATTCTGTTTTAGGAGATCTTACTTGCAGCCCTCACGGCTTTAGGAAGAAGAAAATAAAGGAGCTGCCATTGATGACTACCTTCTGGGAATACTAGTTCCCTGGCTGTTTCTGTCTTCAGTACTTTGAAATACTGCTCTGGAATAGGCTTGAAGATTAACCACAGCTAAGACAACTAGCATTTTCAGAAGGAAACCTAAAGCCTTCATCTCTAGACAGATATACCCCCAACCCCACCACCTCCCATCCAATTACACATTTAAAAAAAAAAACCTCCAACACCTTTTTTATACTCGCCTGAGTCCACCATTGCCTAACTCTCTGCAGCCCCTCTACTTAGAGTGAAGACTGGCGATCCAGCCCAGGAGATCTGGCTCACCACTGACCAGGCTTGTTATTGCCCCTCTTCATAATGTCATCACGCCACTGCAGTATTCTGGCACCTATGAGCACATTGTCCTTAGACAGCTCATTATCGATTAGTTTGCGCACTGTGTTTTAAACAAACACAGTTAGCTCAGCCACACCAACGATGGCGGTGGCAGCAGGAAGAATAAGTGAATGAGCTATATGGGAGCCAGTAGTTTACATTGCAATAAGTCCTGTCACATACTTTATTGTTCTCTGCACTATAGAAACCGATGCCTGAGATGTCAATCTGGCTATCCATTTACTATACGTGAGGTGTCTGTCTTGGGGGAAGTAGACCTGCAGAACATTACATTATATGAGCTAAAAGACTGAATATGAAAGGGCAATATATAGCCTGCAACTGCATTCTCAGTTGATATATATGAAAGTTTAGGGTTCTATAAAGAAGTAGGGTGTATATACAGTATGTGGGGATAGTCTGCTTTTATTTTTACTATACTATACATTGTCCCTGGACAGCCCATGGAGGGTGTCCATGTTACCCACGCACTAACATGGACACCCAAAGAAGGACCCACCTTCTCTGCAATACAGAAGATTGCAGACTCAGGATGATTAAATGAATTGACTGTTTTAAAAGAAATAGCTCTAGCAATTAGCTAGATGGGGTGGGCAACTAATCAATTAATTGATGATAATCAATAATGAGAATTGTTGTGAACTATTCTCATTATTGATTAATTGATCTGGATCCCCTAGTTTTCTCCTCTGGGCCTGGAGCCAGTGTTTCATTGGGTCTGTGTTCCCTCTGATCCCTGCTGCTCCCAGCGGGGATCAGAGGGGACACAAACCCCTGCAGTCGGTACCCAGCAGTGAGGAGAGATCCCCCAAACCTCACCCCAACCCCCCCACCACTTCTCCGCAGCTCTCTTCCCCCCACTGGGAGCCTGCTGCGGCTTTTGTCCCCTCTGATGCCCACTGCTCTTCCCTGCCTGTGTCGGCGGAGGCCGTGGGATCGGAAGGGACACAGACCACTGCAGCCAGTGCCCAGCGGGAAGGAGAGACTGGCTGTCAGCCAATGCTGCTGTGACTCTGCAACCCCCCACCCAGCAATAGCCAGCCTGCTATTGTGTATTTCAGAAAGCAATAGCCAATGGTAAGGTGGCTTTTGCACCTGCCCACTGCCTGCTGTCAATCAGCAGAGGAGCAGAACTAAACGAGAACTATTTTATATATAATTTTATTTTCTGTTCAATTTTGGTGTGTTATTTTCAATAAAAGGTTGGTGTTTTTATTATATTGATTTGGACTTTTTCAATTCATATTATTTCAAATCCATGAAACTAATTTAAATGTCTATTATAATACATACAATTATTAAAAAATATAATTAAAAAAGTTAGGGAAAAAGTCATTTTCACTTTCGGCCTGACAATTTCAGCTGCGGGAGGTGCATTGTGGTGCTATTCACTTCAGTGGCACCCCAAATCTGCAGTGTGATTGCCCGCACTGGAACGCGTGGTACCACAATGCCATGAGTTCCAGTGGAGTGCTATTGCAAAAAAAATTGTGCATGCTGAAGTAAACTTTATGATTGTAACACTTTTTTTTTGTGTTTTTTATTTTAAATTAAGGACGGTATTTTTTTTTTTTCCAATTCATTGATTAATCGAAAAAAGTAACCGGCCAACTAATCGATTATAAAAATAATCATTAGCTGCAGCCTTTGTGGGGGTATTGTTTGTTGGGTGGGGGGGGGGAGGTTATACAGCTGATCCAGGAAATTAGTGAATTCAATCTTTAAGCTACTAATGTTATTCAATAAATACAGCAACTATGCTAAAATTAGATAATTCATTCAGTTTACCCTAATCATTGCTGATCGCTGTTATCAACAATGAAAGCATTTAAAAAAGAAAAAAATTGGATACCGACTGACAATTTGATCATGTCTGAGCTGTCAATCTGGCTATCCAATTACTATATGTGAGGTGTCTATCTTCAGAGAAGGAGACCTGCAGAACATTACATTATATGAACTAAAAGACTTAATGTGAAGGGGCACTATAGTCTGCAACTGAAGTCTCAGCTTATATATGTAAGTTTGGGGTTCGATAAATAAGTAGGGTGTATATATGTGGTGATAGTCTCCTTTTATTTTTACAATAGTTTGTGTATGCTTATTGCATTGCATGCGATCTGCTGTGTTACTGGAACCACCCATGAATGTGGTTTTGCTGAGTGACAGCCTTGCAGTGGAGTGGTATATCAGCAGGCGGTAATGTTACATTGTTTTTTATTACAGGAAAGGAAATGACAGTGAGAAATAGTCGTGAGAAGTGATCACTGCTGAATAGTTGCTTTTGGTGCTATTTGCATCTGTATAGAAGCTGTTTAAACTGGGTGATCACTAGAGGCCAGTCAGATGAGCTGTCTGCAAATATGCTAACAAGGTGCATGCAGACAGGACGTGATAGCAAAGATACTGCTGTCCCTTCATTGTCCAGTCAAAGACTGGAGAGAAGGGAGGGAGGTGAACTGCAGTCTGGTCAGACTGTATTAATCGCAGGATTATGTGGCCAAAATACAAATCATTTGCCACGTATAAAAGCTCCTATAGGTGTATTTCAACATGTGCATGCATGTGCATTTACCTGTTTGCTGGGAGTCACACTTATCACATTAGCTTAGTGCATGATGTACATGGCATTCCACTGTAACTCAATGTTATTCACATGTGTCCTGAGTGTGGACTGTGTCTCCTCCGGATCTAGTGGCTGTATCTATCATTTCTATTTCTATGAAAACGAACAAAGTTTTGTTGGGTTTTTCAAACAAAATTCATTAGCATGTTGTTGAGGGGATAGGGAAGAAAGGTATAAGTAGGTTCAATTTCAGCTTTAACTATAAACTGTCTGTGTGTGTTACTGTTTAATAATAAATTGTACTATCTATTTAAGAAATGTGTACAATATACAATCTTTATAATTATTTGCCAGCTTCGCCACTCAGCAATGTCTCCATCCTCATTAAATTGGTTTTCATGTCTTTCCATAAAGCAGATACAATGTCCCTTTCACAGCCTATCACCAGGCAGCGATACTCTTTAGGCCCGATAGCCTGAAATAACCTTGTGACGGAAAAAATATCATACCTAATAAATGGATATGAGGTTTGACAAAACAGCCCAGCCATTTGCATCATTATGCTACAAATCATACTGTCGGCAAATAGCTTGAAGTATGTTTATAAATAAACAGTTTAGACAGCATCCTGGAAGTTCATTATTACACAAAACATGTGATGGAATAATAAGTGTGTATAGAAGTACATATACACATATACAGAAAAAAAAAAAAAATATATATATATA
>NW_017306473.1:596073-596336 GCF_000935625.1 Nanorana parkeri
GCAACATGTTACAGAAACACAGCCTAGATTGGACTTTCTGTCTAACTGCACTTTGCATATTGTGAAACAAGGTCATTGAAATGCCCACTGGCCTTAGGATATAAATGACGCGTGAACCCGTTTGCTTGACCACAGGACATAAACAAAATAGAATGAGAGAGACAAAGCAGCAGAGAGCGGCTATGCATTCAGCTTTGTAGAAGCATTGCAAATATGATTTTCTATTTATATTTATGCCCTTACAGTATGTGAGGTGTCGGAAA
>NW_017306473.1:596550-601396 GCF_000935625.1 Nanorana parkeri
ATATATGTATATCTATATGTACAGTATATTATTTATTTATATATATATATATATACGCAAAACAGGTTCACAGCACACTTTCAAGCTAGGCAGAAAAAACAACAATCTGAACTACTTATAGTTAAAAACAAAAGGTTTAATTGCATGCATTTGCAAATATATATGTTGAAGTTACATTGCTACGTCAAGGAACCTCCTGTAGAGTGTGGTCCCTAACTGAGAACTATCCCCAAATATGGGACCATACTGTATATCAAAGGTGATTATGTAAAGTGTAATACCTTTTTATTCAGTTCCTGAAGGAGACACGTGGCCACAATTTAAGATTGGATGAAAATAGGTTTAATCTTAAGTCTGTGACAAAGCGCATGCGAAGCAGCATGGAGTGGTGGTGTGCGAACCTTCTTGTGCAGTGTGGCATGTAATTTTCACTCCGGCACATCAGCTTGTTAGAGCTCGCATAGCTTAGTGTGCCGAGATGAAAAATGTCAACTTCAGTCAATCGGCTCGCGTGTATAAACCCGCGCGTCAGGATACGAAGTCCATTCGGTTGTTACGCGCGAGCCGATTGGCTGAAGATGCAGTCTTTCATCTGGCCACGCTCAGCTCACACATTGCATGCGAACGCCCGCGTCTCACAGCTTTGCCCCGCGCGGTTTTGCATGCAGTATGTCACGGGCTTTAAACTAAGAAGGGGGTCTTTACTGTTAAAACAGTAAAAATTTGGAACTCTCTTCCCCAAGAAAAAAGTATTGGCTGAGAGTGTTGAAAATTTCCAAACAACTTTAGTTATACTTTTAGCTAAAACTTTTAGATGATTGGTTGCAGTCACCGTTCAGTCGTAAATTTTTCACCCGGGAGGGCATAAAGATATTAAATTTAAGTAATAAAAACCCTATAATAAATTCAAATAATAAAGATGAAATTATTAAAGGGGTAATTAGTGGGCTCACTCCAGTCATTAGTGCAAAAGCAGTGAATATAGTAAATCCGATAGCCATAAATAATATAATTAAGCCTGGCCAACCACTATCAAGTAAACCTTCTGTCCATAAGACAGGAATTAAATGTATGTACACGAACGCGAGAAGTCTGGCCAATAAATTAGAAGAGCTTGAACTTATGATGCTCGAGGAAGACTTCGATATAGTAGGAATAGCGGAAACCTGGCTAGACAACACACATGATTGGGCCACCAATATAGAGGGGTACAACCTGTTCAGGAGGGACAGAGGTGGGAGAAGGGGGGGGGAGTATGCATTTATGTTAAAAATAATCTAAATACGCATATAAGGGATGATATCACGTCAAACAGTAGGGAGGACGTGGAATCCTTATGGCTAGAAATAGAAAAAAAATTCAAACACAAGGGGCGAAGGGGGTTCTTCTCAGTTCGAGCGGTTAGGGTCTGGAACTCGTTGCCGCAAGCAGTGATTTCAGCTAATAGTCTGGAATTGTTCAAGAAGCTTTTGGACGATTTCCTGAGAAAAGCTAATATACAGGGGTACAAGTACTCCTAATAACGAGATGACTCAGGGATCTATACACACACACACACAATAGGTTGGACTTGATGGACATGTGTCTTTATTCAACCTCAAATACTATGTAACTATGTAACACAAGTCACATTTTCAATCGACTTTTGTCAAAGAACAAAAGTCGATTTGAAAATGTGACTTTTGTCGGGCTGAGTGGTGGTGGCAAGGACTCCTGGGGATCATATTTCAGCAAAATCAGCCTGGTCAAGCCTATACTTGTTACAGTTAGTAAATGAGCCTTGAGAACCACCCTGATTTTGCCCCATTGGTAGGAAATGGTAATTAATCTTACGTAAGTTGTTTGCAGGTCCCCAGACAACATGATGAACTGTTATACAAGTTATAATTCTACAAAGGAGTGTAGACCTTGATCAATATGGTTATAATTTTCTGTGAAACCTGTTTTGCAGATGGCGCTCATAATGTGGAAATGTGAGTGAAACATATAAATCTGCCAGTATTTAGTCAGCAGTTTGCAGCGTGAGAATGTCCTGTACCCCAGATGCTCTGCTTGGACACAGATTTAAAGCATTCACTTCAATACTATCCAATCATTTCTTATTTGTCTTTATATATAACCCTGAATTGGAAGGGGCTTTTCAGAGGGGAACTATTTTTATATTGATTTAGTAGATACTAAAATCATGAAAACATCCTGTATGAAAGCAGAGTACAAGATTATCATACCCAGGAAGATGTGACGTTCAGCTCAGTGTGCATGTGCAGCCTGCTATCAGACTTGATACACAGCAGCATTTGTTGCTTTGTTCAAGTGTTGAGTGGCTGATTGTTGTCATGGTTGGAGTCTCCTTACAGATTATATTGCATGCATTTTTAGAGGGTTTTCCAGCTGCCATAAAGCATCTGTATGTGAGCTCTAGTTCTGTAGAGCACAGCGTTTCCTCCTTTCCCTCTGAGTTTTCTTATGTAACAGTGTATTCTGAACCCCACTATTTTCAATATGTGATTTAATAAAGTCAGGCAGCTGAGATATAAAGGTGTTTATAAGTATAGTATAATTATAAAGGAACCAGCCACACAATCACATTGCTCCTGCAGGTGGGGTAAAGGTAGACTGTGTTCCTAGGAGGATGACAGTGTTGTGGGCAACAAAGGATCCTTTTATGACATATAAAGTTGGAGAAATTTTACTTACAGTTATATTAAAGTTCAACAGGATTATTATGATTTCAAATGCTGATGAAATCACTTACAATGGATGCTGCTTCTTGATGTTTAAAAGTTTTAGTTTCCTGCAGAATCAGCTGTTCCCCTGTGCACTGGTCCTGACTTCTTGTTTTAGAGTGACTCCTTTCTCACAGTTCTATGCAGTCACCCTTGTGTGTGCTAGTAAGCTGTGTGTGTCTCCACAAACACAGAGACAGCAAGTCAAGCTACTCCCTCCCCCCTGGCCCCCTCTCCTCCCTCCATTTGCTGGAGTCTGCACTGTCCTTTGTAATCTTGTACTGGACAGGAAGTTCAGGGAAGCTGAGCTAGAGACTTGGAAGCCGCTGTTTAGAAACATGATGATTGTAAGTGTTTGGGGAAAAATGTAAAGCAATGCTTTGCTGGGCAATGTACAGGTATATTTGTTTGATCTGGATTCATTATTGAAAAAAGTTTGGGAGCTTAATACTTTGGTAAAGATGGATTCTCTAGTAGTGAAGCTGAAAAGCTGTCATCCTTTGGATTGTAATGAATTACAAGGAGGTCATCATACGCATTATGTTCTCTTAAATTTTCACTAAACTCAGGAGTTAAATCTTAAAAATGGATTCAACTAATTTACCTATTGAGAAAAATGTATTGTGTCACTCGGCTGTAGATCCTCAAATCAACTCTGAATTGGTGCTGACACTGTCCTTCCTTCTGGAGGGTGGCTACTTTTGTTCCCCATGGTCCCTGTGTGTGTGTTGTAAAGCAGCTCCACCACTCCACCACAATGGTAAGTAGACCTATCAGTAACTTTACTTTAAAGTCCCCTTGAATAAACACCAGGCATGTCATGCTGTACAGCAACAGTATAATCATCAAGAAAGCTATGGGTCAACCAATCAGACCAGGAAGTAATAACTGACTCTAGATGACTGAACAATGATGACGTTGTACTGCTGAAGGTATTGGGAATGAGGGTTTTGTGATCTCTGTGTAAGGTAAAAAATACCTTTGAAACGTTGCAATTTAATTTGTCACTGCAATGGTGGCCTTGTA
This sequence comes from Nanorana parkeri, assembly GCF_000935625.1. Taxonomy (NCBI): domain Eukaryota; kingdom Metazoa; phylum Chordata; class Amphibia; order Anura; family Dicroglossidae; genus Nanorana; species Nanorana parkeri. The sequence continues at coordinate 600,303 of NW_017306473.1, forward strand.
GACTTTTTTATTGGTGTGAATCATTCTGAATAAATAATTAGCAGGGACCGGAGAAAACTTACAGGCCTGAATAAGTAAAATGTAATCTTGGTAGTTGTGTTCATTGGTGGATGTCTTGCACTGGGATTACTGCCATCTTGCTGCATAACCCACTCCAAAGTCCCAGAGGGCTAGGCTGGAATTGGACTTCATAGTGGTAGAAAAATGTACTGCACAGCCTGCTTTGGAAGGAAGTTTTAAAATATGTGTAAAGTTGTAAACCCTATCTCTAAAGTCTCCTCTGATCTTTAAAGGAGAACTATGGGGTTAAGTCTTTTCCCCATAGTTCTCTTTAGGGTAACGGGAGGACACAAACTAGGGTCCTCCCGTCACCCTAGGCTCAGTATACCGCAAGCTGTAGCTCGTGGTATACTGAGACGCCGCAGCTGAAGCAGATCCCGACAATTGTGCCAGGATCCGCCCAGCTGCGTGAGTGACAGCTGGCTCTGCCTATCTAAAGGCAGAGCCAGCTGTACCCGCCCCCTCCCCCGTCCGTCCTGCCAGTCAGTGCTGGCGGATCGGGGAGGGGGGAATCCAGCCCCTCCCCTGTCACGGCAGAGAGCCTCATTGTCACAGGTCAGCTAGAACTATGAGTTGAGTGAAAATCACTCGCCTCATAGTTCTCCTTTAATAAGTTAATATAATATCATAAGTATTTTTCAATATTTAATCTTTAGCAGCCATTAAGATAATACCTGGTGATCCTGCCATGAAGGCCCCAATTTAGGCACTGACCTTTTCAGCACACATTACACAGGCAAGGTTCATTGTTGCATGTAGACATGGAGTGGCGGCAGGAGATCAGCAGCATTGAAATGCGACAAAGAATAACGAAAAGGGCAAAAACAAGTATTTGTTCAACAAAATATTACTAGTTGCAACTTCTTCGGCTGATCCTTCTGCTCGCTTTGGCCAGCCTCTGCCCTTCGATTCAGTCGATCCCTTCGGCCCTTACAGCAGCCGAGCGGGTCAGCCGATCCAAACGCATATGCTTTGGGTTGGCTGAGCCGTAGTGACACCTGAAGTGTGGAGAACGGTCGGCCAAAGCCGACAAT
>NW_017306473.1:601767-625043 GCF_000935625.1 Nanorana parkeri
CTCACGGCTCGCTCCGCCCAGTTGCAATGACAGATCAGTATCCCCAAATGACCTGTTTGTCATTAAAACATAACTGGGCGGAGCCAGTTGTGATGTCACAGCCCGTTCCACCCAGTTGTTATTCATTGGCTGGGACCTGCTAGTAGACTCTGGCAGGTGCCGGCCAGTAGGAAACAGTTGGGCGGGGCTATCTGTTCACCGTTAGCTCTGCCCAATTGTTTTTCTTGTTTTCCTTTCTTTAAAAAAAAAATATATATATATATATATATTTATTTTTTTTCCTATTTATTTACATTTGTTTAAAAAAATGTAAACTTTTTTTCCCATTCTATTCTATTATGCTCGGTACCTCGGAGGTACTGAGGTACTGAGATGAATAGCCGAGCCGAATGCCGCTCAGCAGCATTCGGCTATTCCCTCACTGCAAGTGAGCTGCCGGAGATTCGACTCAGCCGATCCAGATGTTGGGTCGGCTGAGTCGAACTCCTTCTGAACCTCGACTCAGCCCAACATGTAGAGCATGTACATGCAAAGGCACCGAAGGGAGCCGATGTACGGCTGAAATCAGCCGTACAAGCATGAAATGAATAGCCGAACAGCGTTAGGAACACTTACCTTTAGCTGGGTTATTCACTCGACTGCCTTCGGCAGCTTTGTGAATAACCCCCTTAGTGTAAATTAAATGTATAAGGATACCCTCAGAAATAATACGTGTTCTGTAGAAGTGTATTCTTATATGTAAAAATACCTTGTATTTAGTTTAATTTTAACAAACTCAGCTACAGTTTATCAAATCCATTAAACAGAACCAGCATTCTAGTAAAAACTGTGTCTTTTTATATGAAGTGTTTTAACAGTCCAAAGTAACCAGCAGAGGGTGGTATAGTCGCAGTACTTTTCTCTAGAGGTTATATTCCAACCCATTTGACTGAATAGTAATAGAAGAGATGCAAATGACTTTCTTACTTTTTCTTTATTTTGTTGTTAGGGTGTTTAGGAAGAATTCTGCATAACCAAAAATGTTTTCTATATAAGAATACAACTATCTAAAAATGTGTTGTGGCAAGTAAAACGAGAAGGTATGCTTTATGCTGTATTTTAATTATCCACATATCACTATATCATTTTGGCATCAATAACTGTGAAGATTTTAAGTGGAAATATAGGTAAAATATAGTGGAAATAAGACCTCCGGCTACCCTGCTCCCCTTTTACGTTAAAATGCTTAGGTATTTTATTATGTGATTTTCGCCGAATTGAAGCTTGGACAATCCAAATATTCTTAAGACTATAAAAAGTTTAGGTAAACTCTGCCCCATTTGGAATCCAAAGATCAAAACAGTCGCATATAAATAGGCTTAGGAATTGGTGGTAGGTTTGCAGAAAGCTAATTAATTTTATCATTTGACAGAATTAAAGTGACACTAAACTATATGATCCCTTTTCTAAATGTCAGCTGTGGACACCTCTGTATGGCGGGGACTCGTGACCAGGAGGTCATTCTTTCTCTTTCATCTTTTATCCTCTGACCACCCTACTTACGCCTTTTTGTTTCATTCTCTCTATCTTTCTCCTACCTACCTCTTTTCCTTTTCATCTTCCTACTCCCTGTTGTTATTCTTCTCTTGCCCTCCCCCCCCTCAAACTCCGTTTTAGATTCTTTTTTTTATATAGCTTTGGCCAGATGGAATTTACCAAAGAAAAGCTGCCAATCTAGGATCGTTTTATTTACACATGTGTTTCTCCAGGAGAGAAACTATACTGGCTGACATTTTCTGGCCTATGCACCATTGGCAGGAGGGGAGCTGGGAATTTCTTAAGATCCATTGCAATAATTGTCTACTCTTTGCTGTTTATTGTTTCTGTTCTATCCTTTTCATATCTTATTTAATTTGAAAAAATTAATAAAACTTGTTGAACACAGAAAAAGTGACACCACACTCAGGAGTTAAATCTTAAAAATGCATTTAAGTACCCTAACTATTAACAAAAATGTACCTTATTTGTGCATCACTCAGCTGTAGATCAGCAAATCATCTCTGAATTGGTGCTGACGCTGTCCTTCCTTCTGGAGGGTGGCTACTTTTGTTCCCCATGGTACCTGTGTGTGTTATAAAGTAGCCACCACTCCAGGCTCACTCCTGTGATGGACTACAATCTCACATTTAGTTTTCTAATTTGTATGCAGATTGTAGTCCGGTCTGCAGCCAGAATCTTGGAGCCAGAATCAGGTAGGTAACACCACTTTACTCTGGTCCCCTAGGTATTAATAAGCAGTTAACCCTTGCAGTGCAGGCTAGGCCCACATCAAGGGGAGGTTTTGTATGCCCAGAGATAGGCTTTAATCAAAAGTAGACTTAAAAAATGGGTAGTTTTATAAACTGAGACAATTTTTTCTTTTTAGACAAAAAGATCTTCCTGATATAACAAACCTACAGGCTCTTATCCCAATAGCTGGAGGACTGTGAGGGGGTAAGCTTCCTGATATGCAAATACCAGCCCATATTGCCTTAAATATCAGGTGGTTGCTTCAAGAGGGGGGGTTCAGAGACAGCTCATTCTTAAAACACCATCCTTATGCTGATGGCCATCAAGTTCTTTAGCTTCACAACTACCCCAGAAAGTTGTGGGCATAATTTGGGGGAATGTATGTGCAAACTAATGGCACCCAGTGGTTTTATGTAAGTTGACATCATCTGGCCTAGTGAGCTTTTAAAGCTGTTGAAATACGTCCTGTTCAACGCTTTACTAAGGAATAGATCATGTCCCAGTGATCTTTTTTCCCTGTCCTCTGCTGGGTCTCATCCATCATGGTTTTTCTTGCTACCTAGATCCTCATTTTGAGGTGTTGTCTTTACTTCCTGTCTCTATGTCCTAACAGCGAGTGGAATTTCCACAATGCACAGAAACAAAAGTAAAAAGGGTAATTGGCTCTAGCTATTCCCAGCTCTAATAGATTTGGTGACATTTACCTACTATCTGCCTTGATGAACACCATCCTAAGTGAAGAAAATCTTCCTCCATGGTCACCAAGGCTGAAGTACAAACTTGACAAATATTTTAACCTTTTGCAGATTTATCTAAAAATACATAAATATGTTTTTAACAGGAATTCCACTCAGTGATTGGAAGTACCAGCGAGAGCTTTTCAAGAAACTCCACAAAGGCACTGAAATCTCAGCTTATGGTTCCTTGCTTCCTCTGGAAGCAGAGACTTGACAAGCTGCCAGCCTTCTATTGAAATAAAGGGGAGGTCCTGTAAACATAATGTTTGAGGATATAATACTCTACAGTGCCTTCCGCTATAGAGGTCAGTGAGGGCTTTTGTTTTTAAGCTTATTCTCTCCTCATCACCATATCACCATATCATAAAGGGGAGATGTTCTGAAGCTAACCTGAGCTGGAAAATAAGACTGCTAGAGGCAACTCTGGAGAGTGCACAAAGCACAGGATAGCACTGGATTTCTGGCAGGATCAACAAGTATTTTTTTTTTGTATTTATCAAACGGATATAATGCAACACTTTCCAATGTATATTTAACAGACCAAAAGGGAAAAAATGAGAGAAGTTTTTGGTTATGATTTACGCACACTGCAACACATTGGGCCTGTTATGTTTTTTATAGTATGGATTGTGCTTTGTGTATCCCACTTATTCAGTGCAGCAAAATTTTTTGATGCTACGTAAGTATTTGTTAGCTGTACTAACAAGATGATAACTACTTGTGCCTAAAATACAGATTTTTAAAAGTCTAGTTCCCTTGCTCGGTTATTGTGTAACATTGTTCTTTATAACTTTTCAGAATTGCTAAATAAAATGTACAATTTGGACTCTGTTATATAATTTTCCTCTTGCTGAGAATAAAAAAGCAACCTTATTCTGAGTATGTCAGTGTGATCCATTGGTGTCTCATGTATAGTTTGAATCCTGCTATAAAACAAATGACGGCCTTGGAATTAATACATAGGTGTGTGCTGTAGATATGCTGTTGACATTTGTCCAGTTTAATATAAGTGTTTGAGGAATTTGGTCATAAGCTGTACAGAGACAGTCGTACAGCTTATGATATCACAAATGAATTTGTTTTAACCAAAAACACAGTTTTTCCAATATTCTTACCACTGATTAAGGAGGGACATTTAGAAACTGCATGGAATGCTAAAAGTATTGAATATTTGTGCAACTCCATCATAACCCCAATTTGTTCTTGGCGTCTTCATCTTAACCGCATGTGGGTTTGGGCTGCTTAGTAGCCAGTAATAGAACCATGGACGCATTGACCGTTTCCTATTTTTCTTATTCTTCGTGTGCATACTATTGAGGAATTAAAGCATGAGAGCAGAAAGTTAAAGAAAAGCAGTTAAGCAGGTCTGCAACATTGGAAGTGCTTTTATATCACAGTCTGAGCAAAAGTTGGATTGCATTGTATGGTTAAAGTAATATTAAAGAAGAACTCAATATTATGTACCGTATTTTTCGCTCCATAAGACGCACTTTTTTCCCCCCAAAAGGAGGGGGAAAATGTGCCTGCGTCTTATGGAGCGAATCCCGACGCCCAAGACATGCAGTTTCGGGCGCCGGGCGAGTAGTAGGAGCCACTGCTCGTTTAATACGAGTGATCTAGTGAGATCACTCGTATTAAAGCCGAGCAGCGGCGGCGGCGATCGTATTCAGCAGTAGGAGCCACTGCTCATTTAATACGAGTGATCTAATGAGATCACTCGTATTAAAACCGAGCAGCGGCGACGATGGAGATCACCATAGAGCAGACGAAGAACGGACTTTCTTCGTCTGCCCTGTGTGATCACTGAGACCGTGGCGCTGTAATCACAGCGCCACCTGTCTCAGCGGTCACTAACTGCAGCTTCTGTCACAGCTTCTGTCATCCATAAGGCGCGCTGGACCTCCCTGCGTCCTATGGTCCGGTGCGTCTTATGGACCGCAAAATACGGTAATTGTTATAATAGTAATATATTTTATTAACCTGTACAGTGGGACTACCCCCACACTGCAAGGGTTAACTGCTCATTTTTGTCTGGGTGCTAAAAAAAAGTTAAGGTGCCCTTACTAATATCGGCCGATTTTCATATGCGTTTGCCTTTTCGTCTGATATTCATACGGTTGATGCGCTGTGTACAACTGCAAATACTGTACAATCGGTCGACTTTGGACTAACCAGCAGGTTAGAAAACTTCGGTCAATCGAACAATATTCGCAAGGTTGGTGGCGTTTCCGTACGTCAAAATTCGTACGATCTACACTGCTCATGCACAGACGAAAATACGTGCGGTCGATTACCGCAATTTGTCCAGGTGTTTTCTTCTAATTACCGCTGATCCAACCTTGCGATAATCAGGGCAGAGTGGGGCTGCCATACGGAAATCGTACGACGGTTCGATCATCGGACGAAAAGTGTTGTCCGCTGATCGCAAGGTGTATGGGCAGCCTTATACTCATCCAACCGCTAAGTTGGCTCCCTGCTTCTCAGGTCTCTGAGGGCCCATTCACACCACATCCAGATTACCTCCAGACCAGACCAGACTGTTTCCGGACTCAAAATGCATCCCAATGTATCCCTATGCTATTTCTGGCCTCTGTTCCCACTAGCGCAGTCCGTTCCAGACCAGACCAGAAAAATACTGCTTGTCCTATTTTGTCTGGTCTGGAATGCACTGGAACGTATCAAAATGCATGGAACGCACCCATAAGACCATTTTAAGCTAAAAAAATTCCAATTGCGGCAAAATCGCGGTCAAAACGCAATGCAGTATGTTCCATATCTGGTCCGGAAGATGGTGTGAACCCAGCCTTAAGCCTGTCTCCTCCTATACTGTAGCACTGGAATGTTCCATAGCGTCCTTGTGTCTATTCACAGATTTTCGGGACCTTAGACCACTGCAGTGGAGGGAGAGGCTCCAGGGAACCTGTCTAAGAGCAAACCTTCTCTGACGATTGGATGAGTATAACGTTTTGTTTTAGCACGTGGACAAAAATGAGCAGTTAACCCTTGCAGTGCCTCACTGCAAGGGTTAAAAAAAGTTTTTCACCCAAAGCTCTACTTTAAACTTAACACTTTTTTTTCAATAATGTATCCAGATCAAGCAAGAATATATTGCCCAGAAAAGTATGTCTTCAAATTTCTGCCCAGGCAATTACAGTCATCATATTTCCAAACAGCTGGCTCAAACTCTCGCAGATCAGCTTCCCTAAACTTCCTGTCCAGCACAACATCACAAAGGACAGAGAAGCCTCCAGCAGTTGTCCTTCTTGTAAACTATCTTGGAGAAGGGAGGAAGGAGGTGTGGAGAGGAGTCAGCGGGGGAGTGTCTTGCCTTGTTTGTGGAGACCCATACAGCTTACTAGCACACACGAGGGTGGCTCCAAAGGACCCTGCAAGGGAAAGGAACCACGCTAAAACAGGATATCAGGACCAGTGCTCAGGGGACCAGCTGATTCTGCAAACCTTCTAAACATCAAGGAGCTGCATCCATTGCAAGTGATTTAATCAACATTTGAAGTAGGTTTAAATCCTGTTGACGTTAATATTACTTTTTTGAAGAATAGCCTGAAAATGTACCCTGTATGTGAACATGAATATGTAAAGCAGAAATTTGTTATGAATGCTGGAAAACGTTTATCAGTTATTAGAGGTTCAGTGAGCATTTGTTTCCATGATAGCTGGACTGTTCCCACTTTCCTCAACATTTGTAAGAATGAATGCGTACAGCTGACATATGTAATACCAATATCTGCTGCGACTATTTAGGCATAAATTGCATCACGGGTGACAGGTCCTCTTTAGAATGGAGAACGCAGTATACATGGTAATAAACAAGTGTTTTTAGCTTACTTTGGAACTGCAGCCAACTTTTTTATTACTGTCTATGGCTTCATTGGGGATTTTATCTCATTTCTTGTTTAATGGATACCCAGAGCATTGTTTCATGTTTTCCCTCTCCTTCAGAAACTCCATTGGAGAAGTCTCTTGTAGATTCTTCACAGAAAAGTAAAAAAAATAGACCTTTTTTTTAGAAAAATGCTCTTGGAAACAGAAAAGTGCAAGGGTAAGCATTTTACTCTATAATTGCAGTACAGAATGAGTTACAAGAGTGTGCTTTAAGTACCCCGGGATAATGGAACACAACACTATCACAGACATATAAAACTGTGATGCTAGTTTATTATGTAAATATGTAAATAATTTAGCGTGTATGATCTGGGCACAGGTTCACTTCGAGTTTGACTGTCTACCGGGGCTTCACACAATGTGACAAAGCAAATCACTAAAAACTATCCCTTTAACATTAATTTCCTAATTTGAAGTGGCAGAACAGAGCACTTCTGTGCATGTGACAGTGCCTAACACACTCCATTTTGTAGCCTCAGAGGAGCCTATCAGGGGTTTGATAGGCATACCCTGCCCACTTGGGTTTCTAAATTTTTGGATTACAGCGCTCACTGTTTGTAGGTTACCTGCATCTAGCTCAGCATTAACTTTAGCTAATATTTTGATTTAACAGATATTTATGGGGAGAGGGTAGTAAATTTGTGGGGAATGGACAGTTTACTAAACGGGCATTTGCATTGACTTAACAGTAGTCAGCAGAATAGAAAACCTAGAAAACAGAGAAGTCAAAGAGATGAAAAAGGGAAAAATGAAGGAAACAGTCTGTTTTCTTTCTCCGCACCCACTGTCAGTGGTGCATACTGGATGCAGTGTTTACCAGTTACAACTTCAAATAAAATCCACCCCCTTTATTAATGTCAAAGACATGCCGAAAGACGGGCAGCCAAACTGAATGTAGAAACGAATTTTCAAATCTGTGGTCTCCATTCGCAAACCACATTTTGTGTGTGGCCCTGGCATGATACCTGTACAAATGAAACGATCTGTGAGGCAGAAATTATAATAGCAGACGTTCTATGACTCTCTTGGCATACAGGACACGTCAGCTTTGAGCATTGAGTAAACAAAAATACTGGGAATATTTTATTTCTCTATAATAGAGCAGAACATAATAGTAAGCTGGTTCTCTTCTGAACTATTATGGTTTTCAGTTTTTAATGGAAAATCGTGTCAATTGAAGAAATGATTGTTTTGTTACTATACAAGTTTCCTTTTGTGGTTAGGCAATGGTGCATTTTTTTATAATAGTTTTTTGTTTTTTAATTGAATACTTGTTTTTATACACATGATTGTAGTTATCTTCTGCACCAGGAGGAGTTTATGTGGCGCAGGTACTGGGAAGGGCAAATTAGCTTAATTTGGTTTTAGACCATTAGACCTAAAATCAGCAACCCCAAGGGGGCACGCAATTATGTTTTCAATGGCGCCCACTGCCATTGGCTGCCACCTCTCCTGAGTACATTCCTGTCACATGACAGAGCAGTGACCTCTAGTGGTGGCTCTGGCTATGTGCTGGGCTTCCAGAAGATTGTCCAAGCACTCTGTTGGGCATCATTATGACATCCACGAAGCAGCTAGGCAGCTGTGGAAGTGCGGGACCCACAAAGTGCAAGTAAGAGGAGTGTTTTTGTTGCAGGGGGAAAACAGTAATGATAGAGAGGAGACAGGTAAGTGTTGGTAGTTATTTAAAGGTATCCAGCCTGAGCTAGAAAAATTACAGAGTTTGGGGCTGATCTGAGGTCAGAAGATGCATGAATTGATCTGAGGTCAGAAGATGCCTGAATTAGGGCTGATCTGAGATCTGAAGATGCATAAATTAGAGCTGATTTGAGCTCTGAAGGTGCAGGAATTGGGGCTGATCTGAGGTCTGAAGGTGCATGAATTAGAGCTGATCTGAGCTCTGAAGGTACAGGAATTGGGGCTGATCTGAGATCTGAAGGTGCATGAATTAGAGCTGATCTGAGCTCTGAAGGTTCAGAAGTTGGGGCTGATCTGAGGTCAGAAGATGCATGATTTGCAACTGATCTGAGGTCTGAAGGTACAGGAATTGGGGCTGATCTGAGCTCTGAAGGTACAGGAATTGGGGCTGATCTGTGATCTGAAGGTGCATGAATTAGAGCTGGTCTGAAGGTTCAGAAGTTGGGGCTGATCTGAGGTCAGAAGATGCATGATTTGCAACTGATCTGAGGTCTGAAGGTACAGGAATTGGGGCTGATCTGAGCTCTGAAGGTACAGGAATTGGGGCTGATCTGTGATCTGAAGGTGCATGAATTAGAGCTGGTCTGAATGTACAGAAATTGGGGCTGAACTGAGGTCAGAAGATATATGACTACATGACTAATTTGCGATATTGTTCACAGGCACAACGGTTTAATGCTTGTAACAATTACACTATATTTGGAAAAGGTTGCTGACCCTTGTCATACACTGTATGTATTTCGACTGTTTATTTATTCATGCTTGTTGGAGTTTAACTGCATACTGCATGTGATATTAAATTAGTAGTCTGTACTGGATGCTGCAACTTTATTGATGGGCGCATAGGCATTTACAGAGACACATTTATGACAGCAAATATAGACTAACTGCATGCATAATGATTTTGTGTGGTCATCCTAATCTCCTAATACTCCACATTCTTCTTTAGTGATGTGTACATAGTTATTTATCACTTTTATACAGTGTATACTGAATAACAGAACCAATAGCAACAAAGTCAGACTGAACTATGACAGTATATGTAATACGTTTGTAAATTGCTGCAGTATTTCAACAACCTCTGTCTAATAAAATATGATTGGTTAGCATTAGGGTGCATAAAGTGTATAAAAAGCTAAAACTTTTTTTAGTTTAACATGGAGTAGGAAAGGGTTGAAATCCTGTAGTTTTTTTTTTCTGCCTGTGATCTGTGACAAATGAAAAATGTTGAATTTCCAATAATTTTTTGTCTTGATGATCATGATCACCAGGGTAATTAGAGAGGGAAAATCTACCTCATGGTGATACAGACAGCAATATGAAATTGAGAGAGTTTCTAATCTACCTGATGCAAATGGACAAGGGTTTTGCAAATAATAAAATGCCTTGATGAGTGGATGTCAGTCGGAGGAGTGGTGTCCTAAGGAGACTGCATTTGTATGCAATCCACCCTTAGTTAGGCCCACGTGTGGTGCTGAGCCTCCATAACTGAAAGAACTGAAGCCCAATGAATGAAAGGGGCAAGCCAGGGACCTTCAGGCTGGAGAGGAAAGTTCTAGATAATGGTGGACATCCTCCAGCCAGGTAATATCTGATTTGCTGCAGCTTCTAATGTACAATGTGAGAAGTGCATAATGTGCAATGAAATTAGAGTAAACATTTCTTGTACAACTGTGCAAGAAGGAAGACAAGGCTTGAGTTCAGCTTTAGGGCTATATGAAATTTTAGCGATTGGATTTAGATCAACTTGATCAAGCTGGATAAAGGTTATTTATTATCCAAAACAGCACCTAAAATATAATATTAACTATTGAAATTGATGTGGTTTAACCACTGGTGTATCCAGGGCATGGCACTTGAAGGGTGTGTGTTGGGGGGGCACGCTCTGTGGGTGAGTGAATGTTTGCCGACACACCGAGACATCAGACTCAACCTCCGCTGCTGCCGGTTAGCTGCTAGGCCAGGGAGTTGAATACCTACAGCGGGTAGAATGATTTTGCTGGTGGTTGGTTTTCTGCAAGAAAAGTGCTGTATGAGGCATTACTCTGCAGTAGTGGGTCACAGCTAAGCAGGCCTGAACCAGCATAGAAAGCTCACATAATGGACTCTGATTTAAGGTGGGCACTGGGGACTCTGATGTTAGGGTGTACTTTGGGGACGCTGATGTAAGGGGGAGCTCTTATGTAAAGGGGAACCCTGGGTACTCTAATGTAAGGGGAGCTGTAGGGACTGTGATGTAAGGGGGAACTGTGATGTAAGGGGGGACTCTGATGTAAGGTGGACCCGTGGGCACTCTTATGTAAGAGGGAGTCTGGGGACTCTGATGTAAGGGGAGACTCTGATGTGAGTTTCACTTGCATTTTTGAGTTGACATTATGGTAAAGTTACCTAAAAGATGGGTGTCAGTTTTTGGAAAGGGACACAATTTCAGTGTTTGCCATAGGCGCTATTTTCTGTAGCTACGCCTCTGGGTTAAACTGAAGTAGTCTAATTTGCTTCATGAGTAATTGCTGAAATAAAGCATGCTTTCATGGCATCTGCAATATAAGTGCATTGAAGGATGTTGTATATGGGTGTCTGGAGTTATTTTATTTTAAAAATAAATAAAATTGTACTATGATGCTGATATACATGTTGCTGTGTAGTCAATGTTATCCTTACAAATGGCATCAGATTGCTACAAAGGTAGTAATTTCACCCTTATCCTATATGTGTACAACATTTTTGTTCTCTGCAAATGTCCCCTGATTCACCCTGGTTTGCCACCAGAAATCTAAAGTGTTAGGCACTTGAACTCTTTAAAAACCTTCACGTACGAGCTGTTCTGTAAAGCTAACAATGCAATAAATTGCCATGATTAGTTAATGCAATTGACTGTATGCCTGTGGAGGAAAAAAGAAAAGGAATTTTGTGTTAAGGCAGTTCCAAGGTATTTTTAGTCATGTGTTATTATCTTCTGATACCTCATTAGGTCTTGATGTAATTTCAGACCCTGCATATAATTTCTACACATCCATGTATCTGCTTCACAAATGCCTTGCTAGCCAGAAGTCTGTATTCTCTGTTAATCACTAAGTGTCTTCAGCTCTATTGTGCATGGTTCACTTCTAATAATAAAAGTAAATGGGCCCCCAAGCTTCCTTTTAGTAGGTCAGTCTTGCTTATCTCTGAGCATACATGTCAGAAGTAGATTTCTTGAGTCACGTAAGCTGGCTGTGCAGTGTGGGAGAACAACAATTATACGGATGTAAAGGATTACACAGAACAAAACAGCTGCAGTTGACATCAGCTGAACTATCGGAGCTGCTTGCATTGACTGTATACATCTTACTTTTTTTTTTTAACCTGTGAGGTATTTGATTTCCCTTCCTTTTTATATATTAAAGATAGGACATGTGAGTAGGGTCTGTTTATTGAGTACCCAAGAATGGCCTTGAAAACTAGATGGGTACGAAGGATAGATCTACAGGGGATTGAACAGACACTTCCAGTACAAAATACAGTAAACTTCTAGTTATCCGGCACCCAGGGGGTTTGGTAGGTTCCGGATAACTATAGTTTCTGGCTGCTTGAGAGTTAGTTAATAGTAACTCTCAAGCAACCTCAAGTTCTCTCTCAGGTCCTCTCCTCTGCTCAGTGGACAGGTGCAATACCCAGCCTGCTATCGGCTATTACAATTGGAAATAGCCAATAGGAGGCTGGCTATTGAAACCCTACCTATTAAACAGAGGAGCGGATCCGAGAGAGAAAGTTCTCTCTAAGTTCTGTTCCTCTGCTTAGTGGGCAGGGTTTCAATAACCAGCCTGCTATTGGCTATTTCAAATTGCAATAGCAGGCTGGCTATTGCTCCCCATTGTTTACATTCTGCTGCCAACCGCAGAATCTAGCCAAGCAACTGACAGTTTTTTAGTGTGCATATTATGTCCTTGATTTTATTTGCCAGTTGCTCGAGAGTGTTGGTTGCTTGAATGCCGGATATTGGGGAGTTTACTGTATGTGCAATTTGCTTTACTGACATGTGATCAAAAAGGTACCAATGCAACTTAGTTACATAGTATTTGAGGTTGAATAAAGACATTAGTCCATCAAGTCCAACCTATTAGGATCTCATTCTAGGAGTACCCATACCCCTGTATATTACGGTCCCTTAAGAAATCGTCCAAAAGTTTCTTGAACAATTCCACATTATTTGCTGAAATCACCGCCTGTGGCAGTGAGTTACAGACCCTAACTGATCTTACTGTGAAGAACCCCCTTCGCACCTTGTGCTGGAATTTTTTTTCCACCAATTTTAGGTTATGGCCTCTAGTTTTTGTAACGGAGTTAATTTTAAACAGTTTATCACTAATGTTGCTACCCCCATTAAACATTTTGTACATGGAAATCATATCCCCCCTTAATCTCCTCACCTCTAATGTGAACATGTTTAAATTTAGTAGCCTCGTCTCGTAGCTCTGGTCCTCCATGCCCCTAATTAGTTTGGTTGCCCTTCGCTGGACTTTTTCCAACTCAAGGACATCTTTTCTTAGTACTGGTGACCAGAACTGGACCGCGTACTCCAGATGAGGTCGAACCAATGATCTATAAAGTGGCAAAATTATAGACTTGTCCCTGCAATACATCCCCTTTTTAATACAGGACAAGACCCTGCTAGCTTTGTTTACAGCAGCCTGGCACTGCAAACTACCTTTCAGTTTGTGGTCTACAATGACCCCCAAATCCTTCTCCATTTCTGACTTCCCCAGCGGCATACCCATAATTGTATAACCCATTTGTTTATTTTTAATTCCAAAGTGCATTACTTTGCATTTATCGACATTAAACCTCATCTGCCACATTAATGCCCACTCCCCTATTTTATCCAGGTCCTCCTGTAATGTTATAGTGTCTAAGTCCGTGTCTATTACCCTCCCTATTTTGGTGTCATCCGCAAACACGGAAATATCGCTGTAATTTGAAATTTGAACTTTGAACTACTATACTAAAGACAGGTCTAGGCACCGGGAACCTGAGAAAATGCCTGTTTAGGAAAGTGCTTCCTTAGGGAGATTTGGGGAACTTGCTTATCATTTTAGGTCAGGGCAAAGCAACAAGTTCACTTAACTGCTACCCACGTGCTGCTTTGTTCACCCATGAGAGTAAAGAGGGGTATCCCCATGTAATTTCCAAGTCAATCTACTTGGAGCTTACAGAGTGATTGGATGTCTCTCTGTCTCCACATGACACTTCTGGTGCCTGGTAATCAGTTGCTCAGGTCATATGGACAAAGCACAGATTCTCTTTAAAGATTACTAAAGACGTCATGAGCACAACAAAATTCCTGCATTTAGACACTATTATTAGTTTGATCGCCTTACTGAATTTACTCAAGCTGGCCCCAAAAATAAATAGTGACACCCACTCATTTGCAGGATATTCTGCTTGTTTAGTCTATGGAAGGATTTAATATACTGAGTTACTTAGCTTACTCTGGCCTTCTCCCCGCTAGACAACTGGCCCCAGGAAGCTGCTGCTGCATTCCTGCCCTCATTGGAGCCACCACTAGTGCTGCATTTTATGTAAAAATGTTAAGGGCCCGTCTACCTTCCGGGATGGGAGAAGAGAACTCTGGTATAAGATAAGAATTATTCTCCATTACATACCCCATATTAGTACATTATGTATATGCAGGGGTAGGGGGGGACTGTCACTTTATTTTTCTGGCCAGCCCACAGTTGGGCTTTAAAACCATTTTTTAGATGTGTAATATTTTCTGCTTTCTTCTTTAAATTCTATTTCTTACTACTCCTATTTCCTGCAAAAACTAGCCTGAAGCTAATCTATTTAATAGCAACAGTCTTGTTTACTTCTCTGACACAGCACAGTGCATGTATATTTTGGTCAATCCAGCATCCCATTGGATGAGCATCATTGTGCTTAGTTTCAAAATAATCAGACAGTCATTGAAAAAGATAACGAAGATCCATGGATTATCTGAAAGATTTGAAGCCCTTATAGCTTAGGAGAATTGTAGTAATATCAGAACTGCCAGAGGCGTATCTACAACAGATTGTGCCCCTGGGGTCCCTCTTAGCTCCTGGCCACCAGTGACAGTGAAGAGCTGAGAGGTGAGATGTGTTAAGTCCACACACATCTCCCCGCCATCTCTGGCTGCTAAGAGCCAGGCTGGTAGATGTTTATGGCCCTTACACATCTCCCTGCCTGGCTCTTGGCAACCCGGGACGCTTTGGTCAGCATCCCGCTCAGCTCCTGGCAACCAATGACATCACTGGTTGCCAGTAGTTGGGCAGGAAGCCGGTCAGAGTATCCTTGGTGGCTAAGAGGCGGGCGGGGAGATGTGTATGGGAGGGGTTGGTCAGAGGCAAAATGTCAGCACCCCTTCAAGTGGCACCCAAGGCATGTGCCATATGTACCATACCCTGGGTAGGCCACTGAGAACTGCATATCTAAAGGGATGATAGTGATGTTGTTTGCAGTATTTCAGACAATGCATCAGATGTTTTTCTTGACATGCAGTTAGGATGGAGAGGTGTTCCTTTCTTTTACCTGCTCATATTCCAGCCCCATCTCATTTCTCTTTGTGTAATGTAGGGAGTCATCTTGTATTGAAGGTATGTGCTTTCATTCATTTTCCCTAGCAGATGTGATCTTTGCAAAACTTTTTTTTTTCTTTTTCTTTCTTGATTTTTAAATATATTGAGATTTACATGATGACAGCTATGACTAAATTACACTAGATTTCCTGGCAAAACGTGATTAGAAACAGTGAGTTGGTATTTCAATGCATACCATACACATCTGCCCCCTGTTGACATGCTACATGGGAATCATAACATGCTGCTGATCTGTTTATGTTCACTCCTATAGATTTTTGGTTTTGTGGCTCCCATTAGGTCTAGGCATTTGACCTGTTATGTTCAATCTTGACTTACAGGCAGACATTACCATGGGAAAGCTGATTATTTGCTGCATTTGTAGTAATAGTATTACTTAGAGACCCTATCAGCAACTTAAAAATAATGCAGGTTTAAGCGCAGAAAAATCTAGTATTTTAAATGCACACAGTGTTCATCAATATTTTGTATTCACTTGCAATGTGCCTTTGATCTTGCTATACAATTTGACTACCCCTGTACTATTCCCTAGCACAGCCCCCTCTCTCTTTACACATCATAGCCCTCTCCTTTTCTGGGAGGGTTCAATTACCATCTGTGTTGACCTAGCATCTTCACCACTCCATTCACCTCCCTACATAATCTTTTTTTGGGGAGGAATAAAGGGGATTACTATAGAGTGTCACTTAAGTGACAGCTTTGGGGCTGCTGCTATCACATACAAGATGGCGGCAGCCAGTAGCAGTGTCAAGGTATTTGGATATTTACACAAGGGATGTTTTTACTGGTAAATAGCATGCCTAAAATATGTTAAATGCACTTATAATCTAATTGGAAGGTTATGGATGAAATGAAAGGTCTGGCAGCAGGGTCACTTTAAAAATGGCAAAATAGCTATAGAAATGCAAATATAAATGAAAGGTATCTTCACATGCTTCTTAGTATGCTCTCCAGCACCACAAAGTTAAAAGGCTGGCTTGTACCCAGTTCAATTATTAGCTATGAGGCATAATGGATGGAATCAGTACCAGCTACAGGATCACTTTAGGGCTAGTTCACACCAAGCGCGGAGCAGGTGCAGAGCAGAGCAGTAGCAGACCGGATCAAAACTGCGTCCAATGTATTCCAATGGTATTTTTAGCTCCAGTTCACATCGCAGCGTGCAGTTCCAGAGCAGGTAAACTGCAGCAGGCCCTATTTGACCTGCTCTGGATCCGCAAACGCATCAAAAATGCATGCAAATGCCTGGAACGCACTGAAAGCACATGTTAAACTTAAAAAAAAACTAAAAAATGTTTTGTTTTGTTTTTTTGCCAAAACGGATCTGCTCTGCATTTGGTGTGAACAAGGCCTCAAAGATGGCAAAGTAGCTATAGAAATCTAAAGGTGGCCATACACTCTACAACCATCGCAAGACCTTAAAGGTGCCAATACACTGCTCGATTCTCGTACGAGAATCGCGGGAAATCCCGCGATATGATCGCATACGATTATCGTGCTGTGTATGGGCACCTTAAGTATGTTCTCAAGCACTGTAATGTTCAACACCTGTTAAACCTCATTAGCCATTAGCATAGGGGCTGGTAAGTAATTGCTGGGCTCAAGAAAGCTGAGAGGTGTTGACTTATTTTGAAGTTATGCCTCAGAAGCATCCCAACCCATGTGACAAATGATCTGGGCAATCTTACGCATGGTCAGTGTTGGAAGCAGGGTATTCCAGTATTCCAAGCAAGACTGAATAATGGTGCAGGAAGCAGAATTTGTTTGTGGACACGGACTCAAGCAAGGCAACGTTTAGAAAATGCCAAGCCTTACAATTACTATACATGATTTATCAGTGTTAACATGAATCCATGTGAACATCTTAATGCACATTATTACTAATGGAAGAGTATCTGAGCCTTACACTGAGATGGGTATTGGACATTGAGACTATTAGACATATTAGTGAGCATTGTTTGCGGTTACTGGAATAGTTATTAACTTCTAATAGTACAGTAAACTCTCCGTTAAGGTGCCCATACACTGCTCGAATCTCGTACGAGAATCGCGGGAAATCCCGCGATCGTACGAGAATCGAACAGTGTGAACGAAGACGTGCGACCGTTTCTACTGTACGGTCGCACGTCTTTTGTCTAAGGAGCACGCTAGAAAACCAGCCGAAAATCGTACGATTTTCGGCTGGTTTGAACGGTGCTCGGGAGACAAATGCCGAACGGGCCGGTTCAACATTGCGGTCATCGGAAGCACGCACCTCACGGGGGCGGGCTTGCGATGATCGAGAGTATGATCTGCCTGTCCAAGATCGGCAGATCGTACATTTTTTAAATTACTTTACAACCATCGCAAGACTAAGGTCTTGCGATGGTTGTAAAGTGTATGGCCACCTTTATCCGGTATTTAACTAACCAGAACTCTCATCTAACCAAAAAAAAAAAGAAATCCCCTGTGTAATCACTGTTCTGCTGATCTGAGGCATGTATTATCCTGGAAACGATTGTGTGTCTATTTATCTTAATTTGCTTTTGATTACTGCATCTAAATATTAATATAAAGTCTATACAGAGTTTTTGTTATGGTATGGTATAGAATGGGGTATGGTATTAGTTAGATCTATTTTTAATATTAAGTCTCAAGCAACCAGAAACATGAATCTACCATTCCCCATGGATGCCGGATAACAGGGAGTTTACTGTACAAGAAAATACAGCCATATTGCATTTGATAATCATTGCCAGACAACTTTGCTGGACAGAACCTCAATCACCTTGCACTTTACTGGCCATAAAAGCATTACTGTGACCAGTTACATTTTGATGTCAATTATGAAGGACATTTTTCTTAGTAGTGGCTGTTTAGTATACCAATGTTGCCGCATCTAAAGCCCATCTCTGGCCAAGTCAATATTTTCCCTAAACCTCCCCCTACCCATCTAGAGAATACCCCTTTATTTATTTTGTTAAAATTACATATTCCTGTAGTTAAATAATATTGTGAGAAATCTGAATGATGCTCTTATTACTATATCCTCAAATCCAAACTGTGTTCTCTTTTGTGTATATGCTGTAGTCTGGTGGTTCTCAAGCTTTCTAGGGCCGGGACCCCTTGGTAACATTTGCCAAGTTGTGATGACCCCCAACGGTAAAATTTAGGGATGGCGCGGCTGCTGCAGCGACATCTGGTGGCATGGTGGGGGAACTGACACTGCTGCGCTAGGAGAGGGCTGAGGAGGACTCTCACCTAGCACAGCAGAAATCACGCAGTGACCCACAGGTTGAGAACCACTGCTTAAAGGAGACAACGAATCCCAGAGGAATACAACAAATCGCAGCAATAGTCCATTATACTATAGTGTTCTATTGCTGGGATTTGTAGTCCTCTATGGCTGGTGTTATTCTGCAGTGTGTTGTATAATGATTACACGACGCACCGCAGAATAACACCAGCTATAGAAGACTACAGCAAATCGCAGCAATAGTACATTATATGATAATGTACTATTGCTGGGATTTGTAGTCCTTTGTAGCTGGTGTTATTCTGCGTTGCGCTGTAATGATGTCAGAAAAAAAAAAACAGAGAAAGGTTTGCTCTGCTCAATCCAGCAGAGCAAATCTTTCCGGGAGAAAGTTTTTTTTTCTCTCTAATTTACGGCTGCCTGCGGCTCCGATGTCAGAAAAAAAAACAGCGGAGAAAGGTTTGCTCGGCTCCATCCAGCAGAGCAAACCTTTCTGGGGGCCGCTAGGCGACCCCCGGCAAATAGTCAGTCGACCCCCGACGGGGTGGCGACCCACACGTTGAGAACCGCTGCTGCCTCCCCAGTCTTGTTCTGCCTCCCCAGTCTAAGCATTGAAAGTGTGATCTCTGCAGCTTCCAGTTGTGGTGAGATGGCAGTAAATCTCAAACTCAGAAGTGATGGCAGTACACTGTTGACTCAATCCATGTGACACATTGAAGATCATTGAGAAGTTTAATCCAAACTGTTCAGATCTTTACAAAAGCGAGCATACGATAGGATCATAGGTCAAAAGATCATAATGTGATCCACTCAGCAAAGGACTTGTGCATGTCATGCAGACCGGAACAAAGAGGAAAAACTGAACTATAGGTTCAGCCAGAACACTACTATTTCAATTTAAAGCTTTCTTCCTGCTTTTTTGGAAATTAAAGTGACCCTGTCAATATAAGGTGTAAGTTAAACTAAAGCCAAGCTGTGACAAGGGATGCTGTATATGTTCTGGTGGCCTGTGTCTTAAAAATCCACCATGTAGCAGGACTCCAACCCACACACATATCTGACACTTCTAGGTGTGTTGAATGCCTTTCCCTTCAATGTATGCTGTAGTGCCTTCCACCAGCTCTTATGTCACTACTGGACATGCAGGAGGAATGACGGCACTTGACAGTGGAGCAAGTATTCACAACAAACCGAAAGCTTGGTTGTGTATTGTGATGTAGCATTTTTAAGCTGCCCTGTAAATCTTTATCTATGATCTTTAAAGAAAAACTGTGCTCAGGTTATGGACATTCAAAATATTCAAAATAAAATAAGCACTTGTTGGGCTCTTTAGCTGCAGCCACTGTCGAGTAATTCATCCTCAAAATTTATACCAGAAACACTTTCTCCTTTATTTAAAAAACTCAATTTATTCTGCTCCACCATCTCTGCAAAGGGCCAGCAGCCTGCCAGCCTTCTAGTCTAGTGTAGTGTAAAGATACAGCAGGTGCACAGAAGAGCGGAGGGAGCAGAGCGCTGAGACCAGACTTAAACAACTTCAGTTCTTCACTTGTGAACTTTAAGGATTTTACAACAGTGCCTGCAGCCACAGAGTTCAGTATGACCTTATGTTATAGCTCATTTACTGCTTGTTAAGAAAATGTAAAGAATTAAATGCCACAGTTTTACATTAAGGGGTTAGTTAAAATTTTTACAAAAAATTAAAAGTTGAAATAATTTACAGCACCCTCCCCACCCTCCTGGTTCCCATTTCATTTAGCTCCTTAAATGACAACCTTCTGCCACCCACGACACCTGTGTAAGGGGAGCACAATTCAAAACTGCCACCCACACCACTTGTGTAAGGGGAGCACAATTCAAAACTTCACCAAACAACCATGGAGGCTTTGTAACATCATAATGCTGGCAAAGGAGAGCAGTCACTGGTCAGCGCAGCCATGTGTGAGAGTTCACCTTTTCATTTTTTTGTTAAAAAAGGCGAAGTAACCCTTTAAAGTGACATTAAACCCTCAGATTTTTTAACACAAAACAATACTGAAATGTGTGCCTTACTGTAATCCATGGTTGTTTCCCTTCTCTTTGCTGCTCTTCCTTTTAAATTTGTATCTCTTCTCATGCTGGGCAGAACTTCTGTTTTGCAGCAGACTGCCTTGTCTCTGGAATGGCTACATGTTGTCTGTGTGTAGGTTTGCAACCTGAGCCAGCACTACAGGAAGAGGCACTCAGCTGCAAAGGGAAGTTCTCCCCTAGCATGAGAAGACATGAGGATTTAAAAGGAAGAGCAGCAAAGAGAAGGGAAACTACCATGGATTACAGTAAGGCACACATTACAGTATTGGTTTATGTTAAAAAATCTGAGAGTTTAGTGTCCCTTTAAGGCCTTGTTCACACCTAATGCAGAGCAGATCTGCATGAGTTTCTGCACACGCAGTGCAGTGGGTTTTGCCGTGTTTTTGATGCGTTCCGGGCCGTTTTTGATAAAAGTTTAAAACGGGCTTTCAGTGCTTTCCAGGGTGTTTGCATGCATTTTTGATGCGTTTGCATGGGTTCCAGAGCAGGTAAAATAGGGCCTGCTGCAGTTTTTTTTACCTGCTCTGGACCGGAACGCTGCAATGTGAACTGGAGCTAAAAATACCATTGGAATACATTGGACGCAGTTTTGCTCCGGTCTGTAACTGCTCTGCTCCTGGAATGCACTTGGTGTGAACAAGGCCTAAAGCTGTCATATTCCATTGGATAATGATAACACAATTTCTGTGTCCTGTGACCTCTTTAGTTGACTCACAATAAGAATTTATGGAGGATGTACTGGCAATAATATTACCTTGACTGAAATGTCCCACTAGGGAGATTTCATTCTATTTCTGGCATGGATCTCCATACTGAAATCCAAGACAGCAGCAAAGAACTGGCAGACCTGTCCTGATCCACTTAAAGAAACCCAAAAAGAAAATGTAGCAGTAACATAAAATGTAATAATGGATTTTATATTTTTATTTTCTGTCAGATTAAGGGCTGATTTACACCAGATACATTGTTTCCAGTGCAGTCCCAATGCATGACAAGGCAATTTGCTAGTACATCTGCCTCGCACCTTGCTGTACCCATAGAGCGCAAGGAAATTTCACTTGTGACTTCTCAATAAAGTTCTACGAAAAAAAAAAAAAGAGGATTGGTGCATCTGCACTCTGTTGAGCAACACACACCAGCGGCTGCGTATTTAGTGCAGCAGGCAGTGTGAATTGAGCCTAACTATAGTCATTAGCATTATTGGCTTCTGCCTGCGGTGTCCATTTTACCCAAGATGTATTGTTGTTAAGTTAGTAACCAGTGTACCCTTGTTGCTGATCCTGGCTGACAACAGAGATAGCACCATGGAGATGGTTTTTAAAAAAGATTCCCGGGGGAAATTAAACAAATACCTGTTTGTTGGTGTCCAGTTGTCTTCAGGGTCAGGAAGTTTATTTGTTATTGTTAGAGCAAAGGTAACTACATTTTATTTTGCTGCTACAGCATAGCGGGCCTGATGAGGAACTAGTCTCTCAGAGTTCTCCTTGGCCACTACGCTTGTCTGTGTGACAGGTGCAATGGCCGGAGATTTGATCAGGGTCAGCATTTCTGAGCTGCACTGAGGACAGGGACAGGGTGTCGAGTATGCACACTCTGGCCTCAGTTCGCCTCTGCACAGCTCTTGACCCATATTTATATACATACTTCACCAGAGTAGTACATTCATTAACTGGTAACTTCACCAGAGTTTATATTCATATACCTGTTTCAACAGCTACAGGAATCTGGGGAAGCACCAACATTTGTCATGCGGATGCACAACGGAATCGTAAAGAGTGGAGAGGGAGGCTGAGCCTTATGCAGATAGATCCAGTGCCAGGCACACAGCAGTGATCAGGCAAGATTCCTCATTTTTTGAGAATGCTGAACTGGGGCAGATGCTACCCCACAGAGATTGGAATCTTACTTTTGGCTGGATCAGAAGACTATAAAGTTTAGGGAGAAACAATTTAGGATATAATTCTGTAATTACAAGTTTCACATTTAAAGAAGAACTCCAGGAATTGTTTTTATTAACCCAGTGCGGGGGGTAGTACCACTGCAAGAGTTAATAAAAAAATAAAAAACTTGAAGTGCTCGTATGTGTCTAGGTGCTAAAATAATGAAGATATACTCACCTGAAGCTCCCAGCTGGCCACCAGTCATAGCACTCCCTCCAGCCTGTCTTCCCCTCCCTGCAGCACTGTAATCTTCCTTGGTGTCCCTACATCTATACACTTTGTATAGATGTTCTTGATTTATGTAAATAAATCTGTGCGGTGTTAAACTTTGCCTCTGTGCCAGAGCTTCCTGTAATAAAGACCAGTCACTGCTGTTCTCTCTCCTTGTGCCTGGAGTGACTGGTCTTGTATCCGCCCCCTCCTGTAGTTTTCTGCAGGCAGCCTTTAGTGGATGAGCCTGATGGGTCGCTCCCACAGAGCTCTGCTCTCTGCAAAGGTTAAGTACAGCCATGATTTCACTGCTATTTTTGTACACAAAGTTAATTTATATCCTTTGTCACTTTAAAGGGATATGTTCAAATATGTAGACATTTTCTGTGCTTTGAGTTCAGCTTTAACTAACGGCCGGCCGGGAGCTCTCTAGATCTGAGCGGGCATCTTTAGACGTCTGCTCAGGCACGCCCCCCCCCTGATGGGCGCGCGCGAGCGGGAAAAGCCGATATTTAAAAACAGGCAGCGATGTCTGTTAACATACAGGTGATCCGCTGGCTATAGAGCCAGCGGATCACTTGTATGGGGCAACGATCGGTGT
>NW_017306473.1:625102-673972 GCF_000935625.1 Nanorana parkeri
TTGTTGTATATAGATGTCATCAGCACTCCAAATATGACAGAATACGTCAAGGTTTTAGTGAATCTTCATTTTTATTTTTGAAGTCACTTAAAGTGGAAACAAGCGCTTTCGGGGCCGCACAGGTTCCTGTTCATCAGGCTTAAAGTTCACTTTAAGATGGCTTATAGTTCACTATATACAACGATTTTACTTGATACGGCGCCATCCATAGTCACAAAAAAAATTAAAGTCCCCCAAAAAAAATTTCAAGTTACACATAAAGAATAAAAAAAAACAAAAACATTTTTTAAAGTCCCCACCCATACATACATGTGCAAACATGCGTCGGGGGCGCATAGGTTCAAAAACTACTATTGTGCCCATTACGCCGCACATGTTACATATCGCCGCGAACGTCGCAGTGAGAGCAATCATTCTTGGGCCATGAATCATTGATAACACTAAACTGATGAGCTGTAAAAGCTTTTAAAGCGTCGCCTATGGCCAATTTTGGGTATGGTAGTTTTCTGCAATTTCGCGGGTGCGCGCAATTTTAAAGCTTGACATGTTTGGTGTCTATTTACCCGACGTGACCCCGTCTTTTATATTTTACCAAAAAATTGGGTAATAATACATGTTTCCAAACATAATGTAAAAAAAACCTTTTTTTTCCCCAAACTTTTCAGTAATTTTTCCTAATCATAGTCAAAAATAATAAACCACAGTGGTGATTAAATACCACCAAAAGAAAGCTCTATCAGTCCCCAAAAAAATGGTATAAAATTCATTTTAGTACAGCATTGCATGACGGAATAAACGTCAGTCAAAGTACCACAGCGATGAATACTGAAAAATGGCCTGGCCAGGAAGGGGGTCTAAACACCTGGTCTTCAAGCGGTTAAAAAAGATGTAAAAATTGATCCTTGTAGTGGGGCTACCCCTGCACTGTGAGGGTAAGTGCTCGTTTTGGTCTAGGGGCAAAAATAAAGAAAATATACTCACCCGATCCTCAGTCCCGCTAGGGTGCTAGACCGGTCTCCATAGCCTCTATTTCCCTAGGCTCTGACAGTCTAAGGACCTGTGATATCATCACCTCTAATGCAGCTGCATTAGACATAAGGACGCAGAGGGACATTCCACAGCCAAAGCCCGGGGAAGGGCGGCAAGTGCTTACCACCGCAGGACTGAGGATCAGGTGATCATATTTTCTTTTTTTTAGCCCCTGGACTAAAACAAGCAGTTAACCCTCGCAGTGTGGTGGTAGTCCCACTGCAAGGGTTAATTTTTACATTTCCTGGATCTCTTCTTTAAGTAGTTCTCTGGGTAAGCTAGGGTAGATAGCAGAAACAGAAGCCTGTGATGGCATTCTCCAAGTTTTAATTGTGGACACAGCTGCCATTGTGGACACAGCTACTCATTGCACACAATGCAGTTCAGTCATCACTCCCACATCTATGGTGCTGTGAAAACGTCTTAGTACACCTGTTTTCACTGTCAGTAAAAGCACCTGTTCCTTTCACAATTGAAAAAAAACATGTATTATTGTTATACAGGATTTATATATCGCCAACAATTTTGCAATGCTTTACAACGTAAGGAAGACATTACAGTTACAATACAAATCAAGACAAGATGGTAGGGAGGGCCCTGCCCATGAGAGCTTACAATCTAAAAGTGTATAACAGGAAGCAGTGAGAAATCCCAGTTGAGTCTCTTTTGACTGTAATTATTTTTGACTTAAATTCTCCTTGAAAAGATAAAAGATGTGAAGCACTGTGTAAATTGTCGGTGATATATAAATACCAGTAATAAAGAAATAAGACATGAATGTTTAGTAATGTATTATGTTAATTTTACATCACCTTTCCCCTGCAGCGATATCTATAGCATAATAAAACAAAATCTAAGTTGTAGAATGCTTCAAAAGTCCCAAAATAACATCCAGAATAAATATTTGCCGTCCATTGTTACCGTTTGGAAGATTGGGCTATTTCCTGCTTTTTATTACCATGAAAATACATTTCTTCCAACACATGATTCTAATAGAAGCAGCGTGGAAATGCAGCTATCACTTGCTCTGTGGAAATAAAAAAAAAAAAAGCTTGGTCTTCTTTCGATTCAAGAATGATTTGGAGATGGTTTCATGCCCTGATGTCTGTGCAAGTGTTCAGTTACAGTAGATGAAGTCTTTTCCTCTAGCTGCATCCAAGCTATTTAGTTGTGATCAGATGATCAAGGCAGCAGGAACTGATTGGAGAGCTGTCTGGCTACAGCTGCAGTGTAGGCTGCTTTCAGGGACAAGGAGCCACTGTTGTACAAACATAGCATCAACATAGAAGTTATTTTGTGGGCTTCAGGATGCAGATATGGGCTGTGCTGCCAGCATTGTTCTGCTCCAAGCCTTTCGGTCTGTGGTACAGAGGAGCTGTCCCCATATTTGCACCAGAGGACAGGAGGATCTGTTACATGAGATTGTGCTACAGGATGATGTGGATGAAATAAGCAGACCGAGAACTCTGATCATAATGGTAGAGTATGCCTTCGCAAACTGTGACAGCGGCCACAGGATTATTTTGGATGGATACAGCTGTGTCATTTATTAATATTAGCATGCACATAGACGTAATCTGATTTAGCCTTCCTGCATTTCACTGCAATTTTTTAAATCACTGTTATATTTGAACATACTGTACACAGTATAGTGCTGATATATTTCCATTATGTAACACCGGACCATAGTTAGTGCGTGTCCTGAGTTTTCAATGCTATTTGTATGATCTTGTTTAGAGATTTATCTGTAAGAATGGATGCTGTGTAGTTGTGGCGTGAAGAGGATGACAGTAGTAATGTGATGGAGATTCTGTGTATTGGCTTTCTGTCGTTTAACCAGGCGACTCAAATTTTGGTTATCTGATACTTAATGCACTTATACTATAGCTTATTGAACATGTAAGAGTTTTTTATACTATACCTTACAGAACATGTCAGAGCTTTTTTATACTATACCTTATTGAACATGTCAGAGCTTTTTATACTATATCTTACTAAACATGTAAGAGTGTTTATACTATACCCTATTGAACATGTAATAGCTTTTTATACTATACCTTATTGAACATGTAAGAGTTTTTATACTATAACTTATGGAACATGTAAGAGTTGTTATACTCTACCTTACTGAACATGTAAGAGCTTTTTACGCTATACCTTTTTGGAAATGTGAGAGCTTTTTATACTACAGGCATTCCTCACTTAACGACCGAGTTCCGTTCCTACGACCAGGTCGTTAAACGAATTGGTCGTTAAGTGAGGAACTCTATACAGTACTGTACTGCATTAGTACAGTACTGTATAGCGTTGCAGATGTACAGTACCGAACAGTGTACTGTACATCGGCAATGAAAATACTTACCGGGACCCGCAGTGAAGATCGGAGGATGTCACTTCCGCCGGCGACACGTCGCACTGACGCTGACACGCGAGGTCGGAGGTCGCTCGGCGGCCCGTCGTAAGTGCGAGTGGTCGCAAAGCAGGTAAGTCGTTAACCGAGGAATGTCTGTATACCTTACTAAACATGTAAGAGCTTTTCATACTGTACCTTATAGGAAATGTGAGAGCTTTTTATACTGTACCTTATTCAACATGTAAGAGCTTTTCATACTATACCTTATTCAACATGTAAGGGCTTTTTATAATATACCTTATTGAACATGTAAGAGCTTTTTATAATATACCTTATTGAACATGTAAAGGCTTTTTATACTATACCTTATTGAACATGTAAGAACTTTTTATACTGTACCTTATTGAGCATGTAAGAGCTTTTTATACTATACCTTATTGAACATGTAAGAACTATTTATAATATACCTTATTCAACATGTAAGGGCTTTTCATACTATACCTTATTGAACATGTAAGAATTTTTTTATACTGTACCTTATTGAACATGTAAGAACTTTTTATACTGTACCTTATTGAACATGTAAAATCTTTTTATACTATACCTTACTCAACGTGTAAGATTTTTTTACTGTACCTTATTGGACCCGTAAGAGTTTTTTATACTATACCTTTATTGGACACATAAGAGCTTTTATTGGGAACCGTTTGCTGTCAGTGTGATATATTTAGATAATGTATTATTTTATTGCATTATTATACTGTTGTTATGGATATCAGTACAGATAACCAGGGAACTCATATTTTGGTTATCTGATACTTGATGCACTTGTATTAAACCCTAGTTTGACATGTAAGAGCTTTTTAAGGGAGCGGTTTGCTTTCAGTGTACTATATTTAGACATTGTGTTATTTTGTTATGCTTTTATATTATTGTTATTATAATATTGTTATGGATATCAGTTTTGTTTCTCGCTGGTGAAACGGAACACTGTGAAGTTTAGAAGTAATACGTTGTCATTTCTAACATTATAAGGACTTGCTAAAATCAAAAATCAACATGGAAACCAATGTAAATGTTTGTTTTACTGGAAAAGAGAGCTGTATAGTGAATATTCATGAGCTTAGTAGCTTCCAGCATTTACTAGCGCTGGAGAATTAAATGTAATTTATATGAATATTTTGCATACGACTGTTAATATAGACCTTTACTTTTCTTTTTTTCATAATTACAATCCATATAGTTTGTTATAAGCAAATGACAGAGCTGCCACTATACCGGGAATAAAGTACAGAACTATTCTCTCTGACAGTGTGCACCACATGTTGTTGTTGGCCTGCAGGCCACTCTTTTCCAGCGGTCCGGTCAAACACTGGCTAAGCTGCCGAATACCTCAGATCGATCAATAGACCTCTTCAATAAGGCAGAAAATATATTTGCCCATGGAAACTAATCAGGATTTATCTTTTTTAATGATCTTTTGCCAGCAATATGAAATCCCATTGGTTGTTAAATTTTAATGTACTATGCACATCACTACTTTTGCTGTTTTTTTTAAAGCTGAACTCCAGGAATTATCCTTTTTTTTTTTTTTTTTAAACTTACATTGGCCTAACTTGGTTGCATCTAATTCTTTATATCTCACATCTGGAGTGCTGCTGGGGATGCAGAAATTCCTTGTAGTAGCCAATGTTGGTCTACTCTGGGTCCTACTGAGTATCTTCCTTCCCATGTACCAGTGTGCATGGTCAAGGTTGCAATGAGCTTTGAGAAAAGGGGAATAGCTTGCCTGAATCTTTACAGTATTAGATTTTGGAAAGTCAGAAAAGTAAGATAGTGGCAACCACAAGGACTTAGCTAGCAGGACATTAAGGGGTAAAATGTGAATGTAAGGTGGAAAATTACATTATTTTGAACTAGGTCACCATGTGTATATGTGTTTTTAAGAGAGTTACCATTGTTTTTTTTGGTGTTCAATAGAAACATGTTTCTTTTTTCGGGGGGTGGGGGGGGGGAGGGGGAGTGTCTGTCTGAAGATGTAAAAGTTAACAGGCTAATGTAAATATTGTTACGTGTATTAAGGCTTTAAGGGTTTTCTTTTTTTTTTCAACTTGTGAGTTTACATGCACATAGTGGCAGCGATATTTGTCTACTACACATGCATGTTCTGCTTCGTTCTTTGTATTGTTGCATCCCTTTAATGTTGTCTGAGGCAGCATCTCTTTAGGTCACGTGGGGGGTGGGCAGCCCCCTTTCCGGCCAGAGCATCCATTATTTTGCTCAATAAAAATCTATCAGTCAGGTGTGACAGACCAAGAGCAATGTACTCACTGTGGCTAGGAATTTGTTTCAGCGGTTGTTCAGTGAGAGATTGCAGTACTTGCGGAAGCCACTAGAGGGAGCATCTACTGTATGTGTTATTATTATTATTATTATTACAGGTATTTATATAGCGCCGACAATTTACACAGCACTTTACATAGTTGCACATTCAGATCAGTCCCTACCCTGAAGGAGCTTACAGTCTAAGGTCCCTATCTCACATGCATGCAACAACTTAGAGAGGAGCCAATTAACCTACCATCATGTCTTTTGGAGTGTGGGAGGAAACTGGAGTACCCAGAGGAAATCCACGCAAGCACAGTGCTGCAAGGCAGAAGCGCTAACCACTACGCCACTGTGCTACCCAATACAGTAATAGAAGTATGGTATTGAAGAATGTTAAATGAAAGTTCCAGAAATATGATTTTATGGTAAACCCTTCGAAAATGTGTCAAAGTATGTGCTTCCTGAAAATACAGCATATTTATCATTTAACATATGGGGTTGATGTACTAATGGAATAACTGTTATATTGACCTATTGAACTTGAGGTTAGTATAAACATCTAAACTGGGACTAATATTTATTTAGTTCTTCATTAGCAAGATTCAGAGTAGATACACTGAATGACTAACAGCATTAAAATAGCATAAGTAATTTCTGAACATGAAATTACAAAACTACAAAATCCTTACCAATACTCAGAATTAACCTGGCACTGCATTCCTGGATCCATGTACAGTTTCCATTCAAATCTGGGAATTGTTAGAACATAAATTATTCAGGGTAATGTGATCATTTTGTCAATATTTCAGTCATTATTTATAATAGTAGTGGTAGGCCTTATAGTCTCAAGAGAGGTTCTTCCATCCATCTTTATTCCTAACAATTTTAACTGTTCTTGAATTTGGTAAGGTAAATCATTTTTGGCTTTTTATTAATTACATTAGTACTTATAATGCCTGAAGTTGGCTATGCAGCCTGCTCTCTCTGATAGATTTTCCCAGTTAAGACAGTACAAGCCAGCATGTGCGGTGTGACACAGTTCAGCAGAAACCTGGTAGTGGTGGTAGTTTGTCACTGATGTTAAGTTGCCATGTGGTCGGTGCTTAGGGTCCCCCATCCTGGGGAATTATGGCACCTCTGGCCCTGCTTTCCTTGACGATTTTCAGCTGTTTTTCCTTTATGTAGCTGGGGTGAGAGGTGGAGCATGTGAAGTGAGCAGCCCAAACAGAAAGTGCTCCTGTTGTGCCACTTCTAATAATGTAACACTTTTATCTGAAGTTGAATGTACCCAAGATTCCAGTACTTATTGCTCGACAAGTGGCAGTTGTATGAACTCCATGTGTAGCATAAAGATGACCTATTTGAAGGTCATGTGGGCAACTGGAAGAAGCGATCGACTTTGCCAAAAGAGAGATGAGGATGCAGAGTTGGTCGAGGTCTGGGAGGAAGCAGAAAGTCGAAAAGAACATGGGGAAGGAGTAAAGAAGTGCTGATGACTTTCTTTAATGGAAATTGTTGATTTTCCAACCATGAGGCCTGGAAGAGAGGTCGGTGGTTAATATCTGTACACAACTGGAGAAGCACTAGATGACTGCTGCTAAATTATATGTCTTTTTGATGATAAGATGAAGAGGCACTAGTACAGTGCTGTTAGAGTGGTGTCCTAGAGATATGTCCATGATGAACTGGAAAGGGACTAGTAAACTATTGTTAAAGTAATATACTAGAGACATCACATCCATGATAAACTGAAGAGGCACTAGTGGACTGCTGCTAAAGTGGTAGTCCTTAAAGTCTCAGGAGAGGTTCTTCTATCCATCTTTAATCCTATCAATTTTAACTGTTCTTGAATTTGATAAGGTAGATCATTATTGGCTTTTTATTGTCACAGTGAACTGACGAGGCAGTACTAGAGTGCTGTTAAAGTAGTGCCCTAAAGATTTGCTGTCCATGATGAACTGGAGAGCCCCCAATAAAGGGCTGATGAACCTAAGACCAAGTCAGGTCCTATCCATGATGGTGGAGGAAGGCATCTTGAGAGGATGTATGGTGAAGCATGTAGTTCTGGAGCACATGGTAACCATCTACTGCTGTCTTGGAGTTCTGGTGAAGTGTGTATTGATAAAGATCTTTCTCTGCTGTAGCACAGTTACTACAAAGCAAGTTGTTTAACTACTTTCTAATGTGTCAGCCTCCTTCTGGACCCTCAAGTATATATATCCAAACACTTTCTTAAAGCTAATCTTTGGGCTTACCGTTAGTTGGTAAAGTGGCCCCAGGTGTCAACAGATATAGATATTACTTCTAGAGCTCACTGGGAACCCTAAAACTCAGAAATGTAATATGCAAATATTAATCAAAGTGGCTTGCGTTATAAACCCAATTCTTTAGCCCACTTGCTTTTCCTATTGGCTAGAGAGGACACTCATCACATTTAGTGGCTAATAGCATGAAGGTGGAACAGAGTGCAATTATGTCAGTTTTGGTCGCTATTTACCTCACATTTTGCGGATCCCAGGGAGCTCTGAAAACAATCTGGAGTTGCCTGCTGATTTGTTTTAATATCAATAATCATAGCTAACGTCTAAATATAAAATTAGGAGTCTAAAATATTAATTTAAATTATGTGCAGGGTTACTTAATTCAACCAAATATGTACTTTAATTTCCTGTCCTGGTTTAGCGTATATTCTGAAATATAATCGGCCACTATCAATTACACTAGTACACTACTGTACACTTATCTTCCCCCCACCCTGCTAATCAGTCCTTTATGGATCCTTGATGAATACAGAAAGAGCAAAGCATAAATCACAGGGCCAGAACAGTGGCAGGTAATGTACATGGAATATAGGAGTGAACACCAGATGGAATGTATTATTAACATACTATCGCCATACTTATTAGTGTCACTCCTATGACTAATTACTGTAGCAGTTTGCACCAGGATTTTTTCTTGTGGCTGTAGAATATCTGAACGTGTAAACTGTACAAGTTGACACGTACAGTACCTTAGTCTGCTATGTTACATGAGTTACAACTGTTTCTATTATTCCAAAATGCAGTTTCAAGCGCTGAAAGCAGAGCAATGTAATACTAGATATAATGGAACACTGATTCCCATTGTTCAACTGTTCAGCAAATAGAAACCGCAACATAATATATTTCATGACTGTTTGCAGTCATTATAATTGCATCGTTTTGTAACTGCTGAGAAAGAAAGATTTCTGGTATGTATGATTAAAATTAAGAAATCAATAAATATCAATATATTCTACTTCAATAACTACAAAACACATTTGCAAATATATCAGTATAAATAGACTCATAAATGGCCTTTATCATCAGCTGCAATTCTGTGAGATGCAGAGCCAAGTTTCTTTAAAGTTGCCAAGCCACATGAACAGGCATAATTGTGTGTACTAGGAAGATGAAAATCCTCATTAGACTATTACAACTGAATTGAACCAGCTAGGCACCACTGTGTATGTGTGTGGGGTGGGCTGTGTACATGGATGGTGTCATGCGGCTGTTTTGTTTTCATACAACTATGGATGGTAACAACTACCTGAACATGTTGCATAACGTAATGGTGCCATAACTCGGGCAACAACCAGGGCCAACTTTGTCAAATTCCGGATTCTACAAGATGGGGTGCCTCCTCATTTTGCTTTGTCAATACCTTGAAAACACCCTCCCACGCCTTGGATTGGGCGAAGAAGCAGCCCAACGTAATGGAGTTAATCTCACAAGCCTTTATGGACATAGAGGCTAACCG
This sequence comes from Nanorana parkeri, assembly GCF_000935625.1. Lineage (NCBI taxonomy): Eukaryota > Metazoa > Chordata > Amphibia > Anura > Dicroglossidae > Nanorana > Nanorana parkeri. The sequence continues at coordinate 634,590 of NW_017306473.1, forward strand.
GAAATGTTACTATGTGTCACTGTGTCGGTGACAGGATCCAGAAATGTTGCAACGTTGATGGAGGACATTTCAAGCACGAAAGAGACTAAACAGTGTCACGGTGCTGGGAATAGGTTCTAGGGATATTGCACCCAAGAGACTAAACACGAACCTTGCAGCACTGGGGGTCCCTGGTTCATATCCTTGGTTTCAAATCCTTGTCAGGACACTATCTGCAAGGAGTTTGCATGTTCTCCTTGTGCTTGCATGGGTTTCCTTCGGGTACTAAAGTTTCTTCCCACACTCCACAGACATGCTGGAATATTAATTGGCTCCTGTCTTAATCAGCCCTGTATGTATGTGGAATAGGGACCTTAGATTGTAGGCTCCTCGAGGGCAGGGACTGATGGGAATGTGCAGCATGTAAAGTGCTTTATAAGTTGTTGTCGCTATATAAATACCTGTAATAAATTAAAATAAAATGTCATGATTGTATCAGTAAAGTATACCTAATTTTGGCCCACCCTGCAAAGGCCCAGATTTTGAAAACATTTTCTGGAAGAACTATTGAATTTTGTTGAATGTTTTGGGTGGACTGAGAAAGGAATTATTTCTGTGCTGTGCTCATTTTTCAGCTGATCGTCCACTGTTATCTTACTGAAAGTTTATGATACCAAAAGTATCATAATGTCCGAAAATGTGGACAAAAAGTCAGTGCATGCCTAGCTTCTCACCTCCCTACTGGGTGCCGGTCTGAGTCCCCTCCAATTCCTGCTACTCTACCCTGCCAGTGTCGGCAAAGGCAGCTGCGATCCAAAGGGCACAGAGTGGCACGCAGCGGGGAGAAGCTGCGATGCCAAGCAGGGTGGTGTGGGGAGGAGACAGCTTACTGTGTCCCCAGTTATGAATGAACAGAAAGTGCTCTACATCACTTCCTGTTCATTCATGATTGTGGACATAGTAACTCATACTATCTCCAAAGATTATAAATGGACAGGGGCACTCAGTATAGAGGCTTCTTATTCATTCATAACAGGGGCTGCAGAAAAAGAGATTGTCCTCAATCTGTTTAGACCCCTGATAGTTCCCCAAAGCCCCTGACAGTAAAGTAAAAAAGAAAAAGAAAGAAAAAGAAAATAATGTAATACATTTAAAAAAGGTTGAACCAAAAAAAACGTCATTTTTGGTTTCGCCCTGACACATATTTTTTATTTTAGTTTTTGATTTCGGTCTAAAAATTCCATACAGTTCAGCCCTAGTAAACTACTTTTTATAGTATTTTTGGCATCATGCTTTATTGTATACCATTTTCTTAAGCCAATTTTTGTTTGTGAACCTCTTGTGAAGTTTCTTACCTGGAAATTATGCCAGTAACTGCAACCCTAAGCTACTGCCTTGGAATTAGCAGCAGTGTTGTCAGCCTAGCTTTCAAGCTTCTTCATTTTGCCTTTTGGACTTCTGATTAGACAGACCTAATAGGCAACCTAATGGCCAACTATATGAATTGCATACAGCAGGTTGAGAATGTACATGCACCTGTTACAACTCCACGTGTTTCTATGGAAGATCCACAAGAGGGCAGATGATCGCACATTTTTATCGTATGCCCTATAGTACATTTTGTTTTAGAATTTGTGGAAAACTCTCTTCAGTAGTGTGTGAAGGATCTCATTCATCAAGGTCATGGTATATTTGTAAAAAATAAATCAAGGCAACTGGACTCGCTGTATTTTTCTTGAAAACGTTTCGCTGATTATCCGGCTAGCTTTCTCAATTCAGAATGACTTCAGGGGTGTGGAAATTTAAAAAAAAACTACTTGTCCAAGGGCTAAAGTGGGGGCCAAATCTACTTGTCCTTCACGATAATCTACTTGTCCCAATACAAAAAATAGTTTTAATCAAAATATACAAAAATTATCTGGGAATAAAAATGGTGAATGTTGCTCCAATCAACATAATCTGTTAAACATAACCAGCATGGTGTCAGGAGGAGAGTGTAGAGGGACACAGAGATGATATAATCAGTCTGCTGCTTCTCCTCTCACTGTCCAGTCACAGGCTAGAGGTGGGGAGAAGACCTCCTACTGAATTTAAGCAAATTAACATTAGGTATCGTGTCTTGCCAAACAGGGCTGTGCTGTGTGGCACAGCTAAGTAAGTCTCAGGACTGGATGAGCAGAAATATAAATCATTTGGCAGGTAACTCAACTCTTATATATGTATTTTTAAAGCCGTACATCAAATACGTTTTCTTTTCAGAAATCATACATTCATACAGCTGGACATTCCATTACAGCTGTGCTAAAAATAGATTTTCTTTATATTATAGGCTGTTGAAGCTCCCAATGTCCTAATAATTTGTTTTAAAGCAATACTTGCATGGAAAAAACAACATTATCTCTATATGGCTTAGTGCTTAATGCTTCTGCCTTGCCGCACAGGGGGTCCTCTGGTTGAATCCTGGACAGTATCTGTATGGAGTATGGATGTTATTTCTCTCCTTGGGTGGGCTTTCTCTGGGTACTTTGGTTTCCTCCCACACTCCGAAGACATACTGGTAGGTGAATTAGCCCTAGAATGTGTCTGCAAGTGAGATAGGGACCTTAGATTGTAATCTCCTTGAGGGCAGGGACTGATATGAATAAATAGTATGTAAAGCGCTGTGTAAATTGTTGGTGCTATATAATTGCCTGTAGAATAATTGACATTGCCCCCTCAGCTTTGTCAATGTGCAAAAATATTATTATGTTATAACCTGATTTATAAAGCTTATCTCTATCCAATCCATTTTGTGGCAGCATTGGGGATTCCAACTGATAAAGCCTCTTACTGCTGGTGGCGTTCTGGGCATTCTGGTTATGTGATGTCAGCAACATGCACCTCAAATACAAATCTGTTTGTGTTTAAGATGTTCCTGTCATAATGGAAATATGGGGGCTGTCAATGGTGGCTGACAGTCTCCTTTTGTAGCATCACGTCTTATGGATTCTCAGAAAATGTATGAAACTAGTGAATTTTGACATCCCTACCTGCATCTTCTGGGTCAGTGATTCAAAAAGTAACAAAGCTAAGGGATGCGGGGGGAAACCAAGGTACCTGCTAGATTTAAAGCACTGGCAGCTTCCATAATTCTAAATGAGCAGATCAAGAAACTTCAGCGGCAATAAGGGCCACATGAAACCATGATAGTGTATGTATCGTAATAATAAGTAAAAGTTGTGTAGTCTGTAATACGATTTACACAGGGTTATTGGCACTAGCATCTGTGGTGTGTAATTATATTGAGTTCAAATGGGGATTTATTTCCAAACCTGCGTTTATTCAAAAACAGTGCAAGGTTCAGAGTAAAGTAATTCACAGTAACCCCAATCAGAATTCAGTTTACTAAAGCAAGACCTGCATATTTTTTGATTGCTCCTTTTGGTTATTGCATTTTTTTGTTTTTACCCTATTCTGTTTTACTGAATCAGCCCATTGTTTTTCTCTAGTGTGATTATAGTGCAAGGTTCTCTGTTAAAGAATCAGAAACCTAAAAATATTTCCACTAGCTTTCTTGAACCAACTAAGACCAGCGAGGGGGAATAATATTTGAATCTTGATAGGTGTGTGTTCAAAAGCATTAATATCACATGTCAAAAGATTCTCAGCTGGTGTGTTGGATTCTGAAACAACAGTGGCTGTACTTTGGGATGCTCCCAGATTCCTATATCTGTAATAAAACTGTATTACCACTTTTTGCACTTGTAGCCCTTACTTGAAATTCATGGCAGTTAATGAAGCTAGGAACAGATCTGTAAGCCTACTGGGGTCATCTAAAAATGTACCTAACAAATGTTTCCGGTACAGCATAGCATTAGCAAACCTGCTGTCCCAACCTAATCTAATCCTTGGGTTTCTAATTTACAAACTTGTCTTGAATCCCCATCTGCTATGTTGGAGAAGTAGTTCACTCTTGGCATTGAATCAGAAGAAAATGAGCATAATATAGAACTACATTCATTCTGCACTCATCTGACTACATTAAATAAAGTTTTAGGGTAGGGAACTGAGTAATAGGAAATCATCTAATATACAGAGCCAGTACAAAAGTTAACCTTTCAAACTTTGTATCTGTACCAACCCCCCTCCTTACTTCTTTTTTTTCCTCGTACTTTAGACCTAATGACCAAAGGCAGTCTAAGCTCTATTTTCCATGTAGCGTCAGTGAAACCATACAGTATGTGCTAAATGTAACACAGATGTGAAATCCATATTGTTACCCCAGTGTACTCATTGCATCAGTTCACCCAAAAGCAATGAATGTTGCTCTAAGTATGCTCCAAGTCACTTAATTCGTTATCAAGGATCCTGTCTATAGTTGCTATCTCCCCATACAGTATCAGTATGTACCCAGGCAGGGCTGGTGACTGGTTTACTTAAGTTTAAACATATTGTTCAACTCTGAGCTTTATCACTAGTAGCAAACATTATCATAAAGTCAAGGAACATGACTCTTTATATAGAACTATAGTTTTGGTATTGTATGATATATTTGAAATGTATGCAGTAAATCACTAGCTACTACCAGAGGCTCTCAAAGGCATGTCATGTGTTTTGAATGCTTTGTTTCCTATATCATGTCACAGGCATCTGTCTCTATTTGTAGTTCTTGCGAATCCTAGAGGAAATGAATGTACAATATACATAAGATGGCATGTGTCTATGTCACTAAGCAATTAATTACAGAGCACAAATCATGATTGATATTATTTAATGGGCCATCTTATAATCTGTGCATTTTACAATTCCCGCAACTACTTAATGTACCAGAAAACAGCTGGATACAAGCAATTAATACACCCAGTTTGGGCTTGTGACTTTTTTTTTCTGTTCCTTATCCTCTCTTCCTATGACACTGGAAGAGATACCATAGAAAATCTTCATGTGATCCTTCATCCAGTACTCATGTGCTACTCTGTCCACATCAGCTGAGAGATATGTTGGGTCCTGGCATTTATAAGTTATAAGTGATAATAGACAGATATCTCCTTGCTTGTCTCCACTTTGTTCCGCTTCTTTCTGAAAGTTCTGGTGTCTTAAGAGTACAGGTCAGGATATTTTTGAAATTGCTAAATTCACCATAAGCACCTTTATCTCCTTCCCATTCAATAGTAGAGAAGCCAATATGCAGTATTGTGACACCACAAAAATCGTATTAACACAATAGGGGTCTATTCACCGAAGGAAGCCGTAGCTTCTGCTGATCCTTCGGCTAGCTTCGGCCCCAGGACCCCTTCGGTTCAGTAGAACCGAAGGGCTGCTGTACCGCCTATTCAGTATAAACCCGTACAGCTCCCGAAGTAGGCCAAGCTGCTCAGTCGAGCCGAAGGCATATGACTGAGCCGAGGTGAAAGCTGGAGTGGCCTGCCGACAGCCTGCTTCTGACAGCTAGCGGGGCCAGCCGTCTTCTCACGGCTGGCTCCAGCCACATTCAGAGAGATCAGCGTCCCTGGTTACCAGCTAACCAGGGATGCTGTCGTTACACACTGAGAGTGGCCTCTCCATGTTCTCAGTGTGTAATGACAGATGACGTTCCTGATAACCTGGTAACCAGAAACGCCATCTGTCATTCCTCCCCCGGACACTATGGGAGTCTAATAGGCTTGCGGCCACCCGGGAGAGAAACACTATCTCCCAGAAAGGTTCACTCTGCTTGATTGAGCAGAGTAAACCTTTCACTGCTCTGTTTTTTTTTCTTCTGACATCGGAGCCGTTGGCTGCCGTCAGAAGAAAAAAAAAAGAAATCACCATAGGAATACATAGCTAGATTCCTATTGCCTATTTCAATTTGCAATAGCCAATAGCAAACTAGCTATTGCACCCGCCCCCCGGTGCTGTCAATCAGCAGAGGGGGACCTGCAGTTCTCCATCAGGTCCCCCTCTGGTGATTGACAGCAGCAGAGGGTGGGTGCAATAACTAGTTTGCTATTGGCTATTGCAAAGTGACATGGCTAATAGGAATCTAGCTATGCATTCCTATGGTGTGTTGGTTTTTTGGGTTTTGTTTTTTTTTGACGGCAGCAGAACCACCCGGCCAATGGAAAACAGTTGGGCGGAGCTAGCTGTCACTGCTAGCTCCACACAAGCGTTTTTCTAATCCTTTTTTTTTTTTCTACTTTTTTAACAATTTTTCTATTCTGCTCGGTCCCGATTTTATACGGCTGGAATCAGCCGTACCAGCCTGAAGTGAATGGCCGAACAGCGTTTGGTCACTTCGCTTGGGGTTGGTTAGTCACTCGGCTGCCTACGGCAGCTTAGTGAATAGACCCCAACAGTCTTTACATTTTTAACATGTGTCTGACTGTTAAAGGTAAGAGACTGCATAAACCCTAAGGCCTTGTTCACACCAAGCGCGGAGCAGATCCGGACCAGAGCAGGTGCAGACCGGATCAAAACTGCGTCCAATGTATTCCTATGGTATTTTGACCTCCAGTTCACATCGCAGCGTGCGGATACAGACCAGATCCAGACCGGATGAAAAAAATGTGGCAAGCCCTATTTTACCTGCTCTGGATCTGGTCTGGAACGCATCAAAAACGCAAAAACGCATCAATAACGCATGCAAGTGCCTGAAAGCCCATGTTAAACTTTTTTTTTACCCAAAACCGGCCCTAAACGCATCAAAAACGCATCAAAAACGCGTCTAAAACGCGGCACAACCCACTGCACTGCGTGTGCAGAAACCTGACCGGATCTGGTCTGCATTTGGTGTGAACAAGGCCTAAGGGTGTTTTAAAAGGCTGTTTTCTTATTATCGGATTGTGTTGGTTTATGTAACAAGGGCAGATTGGATGCAAATACTGAATCTAATTCAGACCATTTAAGGGGCACATTTTCTTGGGATATCGAGTGCACAGCTTTTGGTGAGGCATGGTGATGTCAACTACTCAAAGCATCAGAAACAGAGGCCGAGGTGAGTATTTTTTTCTATTTTTTTCCCACTAGTTTTATTTTAAAACACAACCCCTGCACTGCAAGGGTTAACTGCTTGTTTTGGCCTAGGGGCTAAAATATAGAAAATATACACCGTTGATCCTAAGTCCTGCAGCAGTGAGTGCTCACCTATCTCCCCCTCCACTCTGGTGGTGAAATGTCCCTTATGTAGATGTATTAGACATGATGGGTCCCTAGACCGCTGGAGCCTGGGACAGAAGAGGCTGTGGGGACTGGTCTAGCAGCCAAGCGGGACTGAGAATCAGATGGGAATATTTCTTTATTTTAGCCCCTACACCAATACTGTGCTTTTCTCTTTTTTTTTGTCTTTTGTGCTTTTCATTGTGTTTAGTGTCGAGGGTCATTGGGTGCGTCGTTCATAACTGCCGTGAATCTACATCACTGGATGACATGACTGTTGTTGGGACATTATTTGGGGATTTTTCTTTAATAAAGGACTTTTTCGAAACATGGCGACTGATTGCAAGGAAGCCCAGTACCAACAGCACTGGATACCGTGCATGTGCTTCTCCCCATACACCTGCTATCTTGCTGGCCACAAGGGTAGGTGCCTAACTCCCCTGTCTCTCCCTGAGATGCTGAAGCTAAGCTGCTGTAGGATCTTCCAAGCCGCAGGCAGAGATGGGTTTACAGCAACTTTATCAGAGTCTGTCTCCTCTCCATCTTGTTTGGTATGACTGTCACAGGTATGGACATAGCAGTTGTTCTGCATGATACAAAAGACACATTGTATACTTTCCTTACTCCGCGAAAAATGTTATGCTAGTTATCATGTGCATTGGATACACCCTTTCCCAAAATAGTCACTTGTACAATGTTTTCATAGAGGAATCTCCACTTTTGATTGTTGTATCTATGTATGTATATAGGAGATGTAGCATTTTATAATATTACTCTAAGCTTTGCAATTGATTGATTGTGTTGTTTCATGGATTCGGAGGGAATGGTGTATTTTGAGTTTTCAAATCCATAGTAGACCTTTATTAAGGGTAAGGATCTGGTGTGGATTTGGGGGATCCCACAAGTTGTTGTTTTTTGCATGAGGTCTCCCTTTAAAATTCATACCAGACCCCTGTTTAGAATAAATACCTGATATGTTATAGATTTTTGAGGAACAACCCAGGCAAAAAAAAAAATACATGGAGTCTCCGCTTTACATTAATGTCCATAGTCTGGGCACAGTCACACTCGGTTGGGTGCAAATAACTGTGATGCAGATCAAATGTTTCTAGTTACCATAGTGCATATTTTTTTGTGAAATGACATGCTTTGCAAAGTCATTGCAGTATTTTCAGACCATATTAATACTTTAAGATGATTTAAAGTGGCTCTTGAACTTGAAATGACAGCTTTACTTTTCATGACCCCACATACTACTGTCCATACAATACACACACATAATTATCTGAAGGATCAACATATGACTCAGACTGATTTGATGTACAGTATTATTAAAAGTTGATGTGTGTTTTGCACGACAGTGACCTCATAATTATTGTAAAATGACTTGTTGTTTCCTTATTAATATATACTTAGATATTAAATTATCCATGTTTCCCAGGCACAGGTTATTGTGAGGCACATTTATGGAAAAAAAAAGAAAAGCACAGTATTTTAACTTTACATAGCTACTGTATACATTAAAAGAACACTACATTAAAACAAAAAAACTATGCAGTGAACTCGTTCTTCATTTTAATCTTTTAAAAGTCTGAGTGAATGCCTGTTTGCCCACATAGACTTTACATGTATTCATAGCTTAAAGTAGAACTGAAGCCGAAACTTTTTTTTTTAGTTTTGGATAGAGTAAGAGAGGATTCTAACCCCTGTTAGCTATTTTCCGACCTGTATCCCGTTATTCAGATTTTCCCTCACCTCCTGTTCGGTAGCCACAACAGGAAGTGAGAGGAAATCCCTCCAACGAGAGAGAAGTCCTGGTGGTCAGCAGGATCACCGGAACTAATGTCCCCATTGGAAATGTTCGCATCTATTCCAATGTGGGACCCAAAATGTGGGATTTTCTTTCACTTTCAAACATAACTGTCACAAAGCACCAGAGAGGGTGAATGTCCCTAACGGGACACAGACAACAATAAAAACCTGGGGTTCTAAGTCCTCTCAACTCTTTCCAAAACTAACTCAAAAAGTTTGTGCTTAAGTTGCACTTTTAGTCTGATAGCCGACTGCCCTTTTGTCCTTTTCTGTCACTTTTTGTCTTTCTTATCCCTATACTTCTTCCCTGCACTTACTCTTTTGTCTACAGCCACCAGAAGGGGTTCTTTCACATTTTATTTGTACAGTTTATTAGCTGTGCCACAAGTTGGTGAGATATTCCATGTCTTTTTTAAAGCCTTCTTGACCTTAATCTTGCTATTATGTCTGTATCCTCACATGTTTTTGGTATGCGTCTACTCTCTAATTGTCCATCACATCTCAACTCATTGGGTAATTGTATTGCATCAGCATGTTTGTAAAGATTACTTAGGCATTCTTGTATTTCAGTTTTTCAGTACTGTGGATATGGGCTTTCTCTATCAGTTCTTGTAAAATAGTAAAAATATTGAAATAGAAAGTAGAAAAAGTTCTGCCTACTCGCATATAACTTAAAGTGACGTTAAACCCTTAGATTTTTTAACATAAAACAATACTGTAATGTGTGCCTTACTGTAATCCATGGTGGTTTCCCTTCTCTTTGCTGCTCTTCCTTTTTGAATCTGTATCTCTTCTCATGCTGGGCAGAACTTTTGTTTTGCAGCAGACTGCCTTGTCTCTGAAATGGATACATGGTGTCTGTGTGTAGGTTCACAACCTGGGCCAGCACTACAGGAAGAGGCACTCAGCTGCAAAGGGAAGTTCTCCCCAAGCATGAGAAGAGATACAGATTTAAAAGGAAGAGCAGCAAAGAGAAGGGAAACTACCATGGATTACATTAAGGCACACATTACAGTATTGGTTGATGTTAAAAAATCTGAGGGTTTAATGTAACTTTAAACCCTCCCTTTTAGCTGTGGGTGCTGGCAATCTCTGGGTTCCTCAAACTGTCTGCAAAAGAAAGTAGTAAAGTCGTGCACCACTGATCGTTTGTGTACAAAAACTTTCTTCTGTCAGCAGTGACAAAAACACACCACCCACATCCTCCCTTTCATGCATTTCACACCCTACTCCTACTCACACATTAATCCTAGAGCAGAGCTACCTGCTTAGTACTTGAATATTTGATCTGGGCATTGTTGTAGTGCATTAAACCAGTGTTTCTCAACTTGTTTTCAGTCATATAGTAGCCTTTAAAATGATGCAACATCTCATAGCAACCCAGTCTAAAATGTAAAAAACATCAATGTAAAAATGTAAAAAAAAATTGTTTGGTTCCTCCGAAAATTTATACCACACCCTCATCGCAGAATGGGGTCCGGTATGGAGTTTAAGGAGGATTCCATGCAAAAAAAAATAAAAAATAAACAGCATCAAAAACGCGTCTAAAACGCGGCACAACCCACTGCACTGCGTGTGCAGAAACCTGACCGGATCTGGTCTGCATTTGGTGTGAACAAGGCCTAAGGGTGTTTTAAAAGGCTGTTTTCTTATTATCGGATTGTGTTGGTTTATGTAACAAGGGCAGATTGGATGCAAATACTGAATCTAATTCAGACCATTTAAGGGGCACATTTTCTTGGGATATCGAGTGCACAGCTTTTGGTGAGGCATGGTGATGTCAACTACTCAAAGCATCAGAAACAGAGGCCGAGGTGAGTATTTTTTTCTATTTTTTTCCCACTAGTTTTATTTTAAAACACAACCCCTGCACTGCAAGGGTTAACTGCTTGTTTTGGCCTAGGGGCTAAAATATAGAAAATATACACAGTTGATCCTAAGTCCTGCAGCAGTGAGTGCTCACCTATCTCCCCCTCCACTCTGGTGGTGAAATGTCCCTTATGTAGATGTATTAGACATGATGGGTCCCTAGACCGCTGGAGCCTGGGACAGAAGAGGCTGTGGGGACTGGTCTAGCAGCCAAGCGGGACTGAGAATCAGATGGGAATATTTCTTTATTTTAGCCCCTACACCAATACTGTGCTTTTCTCTTTTTTTTTGTCTTTTGTGCTTTTCATTGTGTTTAGTGTCGAGGGTCATTGGGTGCGTCGTTCATAACTGCCGTGAATCTACATCACTGGATGACATGACTGTTGTTGGGACATTATTTGGGGATTTTTCTTTAATAAAGGACTTTTTCGAAACATGGCGACTGATTGCAAGGAAGCCCAGTACCAACAGCACTGGATACCGTGCATGTGCTTCTCCCCATACACCTGCTATCTTGCTGGCCACAAGGGTAGGTGCCTAACTCCCCTGTCTCTCCCTGAGATGCTGAAGCTAAGCTGCTGTAGGATCTTCCAAGCCGCAGGCAGAGATGGGTTTACAGCAACTTTATCAGAGTCTGTCTCCTCTCCATCTTGTTTGGTATGACTGTCACAGGTATGGACATAGCAGTTGTTCTGCATGATACAAAAGACACATTGTATACTTTCCTTACTCCGCGAAAAATGTTATGCTAGTTATCATGTGCATTGGATACACCCTTTCCCAAAATAGTCACTTGTACAATGTTTTCATAGAGGAATCTCCACTTTTGATTGTTGTATCTATGTATGTATATAGGAGATGTAGCATTTTATAATATTACTCTAAGCTTTGCAATTGATTGATTGTGTTGTTTCATGGATTCGGAGGGAATGGTGTATTTTGAGTTTTCAAATCCATAGTAGACCTTTATTAAGGGTAAGGATCTGGTGTGGATTTGGGGGATCCCACAAGTTGTTGTTTTTTGCATGAGGTCTCCCTTTAAAATTCATACCAGACCCCTGTTTAGAATAAATACCTGATATGTTATAGATTTTTGAGGAACAACCCAGGCAAAAAAAAAAATACATGGAGTCTCCGCTTTACATTAATGTCCATAGTCTGGGCACAGTCACACTCGGTTGGGTGCAAATAACTGTGATGCAGATCAAATGTTTCTAGTTACCATAGTGCATATTTTTTTGTGAAATGACATGCTTTGCAAAGTCATTGCAGTATTTTCAGACCATATTAATACTTTAAGATGATTTAAAGTGGCTCTTGAACTTGAAATGACAGCTTTACTTTTCATGACCCCACATACTACTGTCCATACAATACACACACATAATTATCTGAAGGATCAACATATGACTCAGACTGATTTGATGTACAGTATTATTAAAAGTTGATGTGTGTTTTGCACGACAGTGACCTCATAATTATTGTAAAATGACTTGTTGTTTCCTTATTAATATATACTTAGATATTAAATTATCCATGTTTCCCAGGCACAGGTTATTGTGAGGCACATTTATGGAAAAAAAAAGAAAAGCACAGTATTTTAACTTTACATAGCTACTGTATACATTAAAAGAACACTACATTAAAACAAAAAAACTATGCAGTGAACTCGTTCTTCATTTTAATCTTTTAAAAGTCTGAGTGAATGCCTGTTTGCCCACATAGACTTTACATGTATTCATAGCTTAAAGTAGAACTGAAGCCGAAACTTTTTTTTTTAGTTTTGGATAGAGTAAGAGAGGATTCTAACCCCTGTTAGCTATTTTCCGACCTGTATCCCGTTATTCAGATTTTCCCTCACCTCCTGTTCGGTAGCCACAACAGGAAGTGAGAGGAAATCCCTCCAACGAGAGAGAAGTCCTGGTGGTCAGCAGGATCACCGGAACTAATGTCCCCATTGGAAATGTTCGCATCTATTCCAATGTGGGACCCAAAATGTGGGATTTTCTTTCACTTTCAAACATAACTGTCACAAAGCACCAGAGAGGGTGAATGTCCCTAACGGGACACAGACAACAATAAAAACCTGGGGTTCTAAGTCCTCTCAACTCTTTCCAAAACTAACTCAAAAAGTTTGTGCTTAAGTTGCACTTTTAGTCTGATAGCCGACTGCCCTTTTGTCCTTTTCTGTCACTTTTTGTCTTTCTTATCCCTATACTTCTTCCCTGCACTTACTCTTTTGTCTACAGCCACCAGAAGGGGTTCTTTCACATTTTATTTGTACAGTTTATTAGCTGTGCCACAAGTTGGTGAGATATTCCATGTCTTTTTTAAAGCCTTCTTGACCTTAATCTTGCTATTATGTCTGTATCCTCACATGTTTTTGGTATGCGTCTACTCTCTAATTGTCCATCACATCTCAACTCATTGGGTAATTGTATTGCATCAGCATGTTTGTAAAGATTACTTAGGCATTCTTGTATTTCAGTTTTTCAGTACTGTGGATATGGGCTTTCTCTATCAGTTCTTGTAAAATAGTAAAAATATTGAAATAGAAAGTAGAAAAAGTTCTGCCTACTCGCATATAACTTAAAGTGACGTTAAACCCTTAGATTTTTTAACATAAAACAATACTGTAATGTGTGCCTTACTGTAATCCATGGTGGTTTCCCTTCTCTTTGCTGCTCTTCCTTTTTGAATCTGTATCTCTTCTCATGCTGGGCAGAACTTTTGTTTTGCAGCAGACTGCCTTGTCTCTGAAATGGATACATGGTGTCTGTGTGTAGGTTCACAACCTGGGCCAGCACTACAGGAAGAGGCACTCAGCTGCAAAGGGAAGTTCTCCCCAAGCATGAGAAGAGATACAGATTTAAAAGGAAGAGCAGCAAAGAGAAGGGAAACTACCATGGATTACATTAAGGCACACATTACAGTATTGGTTGATGTTAAAAAATCTGAGGGTTTAATGTAACTTTAAACCCTCCCTTTTAGCTGTGGGTGCTGGCAATCTCTGGGTTCCTCAAACTGTCTGCAAAAGAAAGTAGTAAAGTCGTGCACCACTGATCGTTTGTGTACAAAAACTTTCTTCTGTCAGCAGTGACAAAAACACACCACCCACATCCTCCCTTTCATGCATTTCACACCCTACTCCTACTCACACATTAATCCTAGAGCAGAGCTACCTGCTTAGTACTTGAATATTTGATCTGGGCATTGTTGTAGTGCATTAAACCAGTGTTTCTCAACTTGTTTTCAGTCATATAGTAGCCTTTAAAATGATGCAACATCTCATAGCAACCCAGTCTAAAATGTAAAAAACATCAATGTAAAAATGTAAAAAAAAATTGTTTGGTTCCTCCGAAAATTTATACCACACCCTCATCGCAGAATGGGGTCCGGTATGGAGTTTAAGGAGGATTCCATGCAAAAAAAAATAAAAAATAAACTTGGAGTTTCCCCCTTTATTTCAGAATCCCCTTTTCCCCATCAGAACCCCCCTTCCATCAGAGTCCCTCCCTTTCACACCAATGTCTCCCTCCGCATCAAGAGCCCCCTTTAGGGCCCATTCACACCACATCCAGATTACCTCCAGACCAGAGTGTTTCCGGACCCAAAATGCATCCCAATGTATCCCTATGCTATTTCTGGCCTCTGTTCCCACCAGCGCAGTCCGTTCCAGACCAGACCAGACCAGAAAAATACTGCATGTCCTATTTTGTCTGGTCTGGAATGCACTGGAACGCATTAAAACGCATCAAAAACGTCTGGAACGCACCTGAAAGACCATTTTAAACTAAAAAAATGTTTGTTTTTTTATTATTCCAATAGCTGCACAATTGCTGCAAAAATGCAATGCACTATGTTCCAGATCTGGTCTGGAAAATGGTGTGAACCCAGCCTAACATCAGAATCCCTCTTCCATCAGAGTCCCTTCCTGTAACATCAATGTCCCCTTCCACATCAGGAGCCCGCTTTACATCGGAAGCCCCCTTCACATCAGAATCCTTAGTCCCCCCTTCTGCATGGCAGAGGGAAGGAAGTGAAGCAGGTATGGACAAAGACACACTTATCTCCTCTTCTAAATGCTGGAGTAGGTTCTGGATGTGTTTCCATGTTACTGATGGTTGGCTTGCCTGCACCATGGAAATTCATGATACTGCGTAAAAATTTGAAGACACCCATGAGAGAGCCAGAAGACACTCCAGGGTTCCACAACCCCCTGGTTGGAAGGCTGCACTAGACCACCCCTGTCCCTTTTTGTCAGTTTGATGATCTCAGAACCCCTCTGTGTGATGCAGGAGGATTGTTCTCAAACACACCCACTTCAGGCTCCTTGTTGCCTCTGATATACAAGAAACCTGCTAGAGAAAGCTAACAATTAATGGACTCTCACATCCAATCAGATTTAGACTGGCTTTAGAAGTTTTAAATGTGATTGATGATACATCAGACAGAAAGAAAGAACATTACATGGCAAAGACTTGTAGAAGTACACTTCCATGGACCCTGTCAGGTGCCATTTGTATTCTTGCTGCTGTGGATCATAGACAAATCTGAATAATATCAAGTGACTGAATGTTCTGAGTTAATAGCAGTTTCAGTTTTTCCTGGATAGTATTAGTAGCTCGCTGACTGGAATAGCATGTTGCCTGAATTTGCTTTTAAGAAGGAAAGAAGGGGAATGAAAGGATAGCTGTACGGCTTTAGAGACGTAGGCGCCTTGTTGGCACTAACAGTGAACATGTGCAGCTTGTTATTCTAACATATGTGCTGTGGCGTAAAACAGCTGAAAATATGCAAATCCACCTAAAATGTAAAATAATCTGCATGTGCAGTGTGGCTCTGTTATGCTGAAAGCTCTTTCTCTTGTGTTACAAGCCAGTTTTGTTTTCTGTAAGCAATTGTATTGCTTGTGTTGCGGATATCACAAGGCATGATATGCTTAGTGCCTGAAGACTGCTGTACAGCTCTGTGCTATCAAACCTCATTAGCTTCATTTTATTTATATACCTGACATCAATTAGTTAACAGGAAACCCTGAAATGTGCTTGGTTTCCTGTGCAGTTATGCTTGTAAGTTTTATATACCGATCAAGACTAGCAACATAATGATGTGAATATAACTTCAACATCATGATTTTAGTTTTGATAAAAAGGTTAGGTACTGACCAGTGACAATGTAAAATAGTTAATGATTACAGATAAAGGATATTTATAATAGGAATTATAGTACTTGTAGCCAAACTGTTTTTTTATGTGTTTCAGTCATGCGTCTATGAATTATCACTGAATGCTTAAAGGAGAACTATGAGGCGAGTGAAAATCACTCATCCTCATAGTTCAAGCCAACAGGTGACAATGAAACTGTCACACGTCACCTCAATAGATCGTGGAAGTGAGCGAACACATACCATCGCTCGCTCACTTCTCGATCATCTCCCTGTAGAGAGCCGTGACTGTCAGTCACCGCTCCCCACAGGGATTCCCCCCCCCCCCCCCCCCCCCAATGGACACCGGCACTCCAAAGCAAGTTCAGTATGTGTTTATTAACGTACTAGTTGCAAGTAGAACACTCTAAACAATGTTTCCGGGTCTCACAGGATCCCCTTCATTAGGCAAACAAAGAACACGTACTGAACTTGCTTTACAGTGCCGGTATCCATCCTTTTACTTTTATATTTTGTTGGAAGACACCCGCTGACACCCGCTGACACCTGCTGCACCCACCTTCCACTTTTGGAGCAGCGGCTCGAAGTGCGATGGGTACACGGACTGTATACTGAGCTTTGAGTCACAGGAGGACGCTAGTTTATGTCCTGCGGTGACCCTTAAGGGAACTATGGGGAGAAACACTTACCCCATAGTTCTCTTTTAAAGAATGATCACAAAAATATCTAATAGCTTTAACATGTAAATTTAAAATTCCTTTTTTGATCATTTTAAGTTTGCAGCTTTTTAAGGTCATTTTAAGGTCCTTATTCAGGTAGTTACTGTTAAGCAGTGACAGCTGTCTCCCAGTTGTGCTCTTGCTTTGCCACCCTGTCACACACTCGTCTGGTAGAGACTACAAGTGGCCATGCCATGACATTGCACAGCCATGGTCCACCAGTGTCAATATTGTTAATCTATTGTCAATATCAGGAAACCAGCCCAGAGCAATGAAAGGCAGCTGACATTGGAGCAAGTGCATATAGACAAGAAGTGGCTGGAAAAAAAAAGCTGGAAGAGATCAGTAGTCCTGAGATGCAATAAGCATGATAAATGGTATTTTATGGAAAAAGAACATGACAATTGTTTGTGATACACAGTGCCTTTAGAAAACTATACATCATTGTAAAACCACCAGTAAAATGTACACCACCAGTAAAACCACCAGTAAAATGTACACCAACGTTTTGCTTAAAGAGGAACTCCATGAATCTAAAAAGTTAACCCTTGCAGTGGGGCTACCCTTGCACTGCAAGGGTTAACTGTTAGTTTTGGTCTAGGGGCCAGAATACAGAAAATATTTTCACCTGATTCTCGATCATGTCTGGCTGCTAAACTGGTCCTTGCAGCCTCTTCTCCCCGGGGCTCTGACGGTCTAAGCCCTGCTAACGTTATCATGGCTAATGCAGTCCATTCACCTTCATTAGACGTGAGGACACCAAGGGACATACCAGACCAGGAGAAGAGGGGGAAAGGGGGTGAGCACTCACCATCGCAGGACCGAGGATCAGGTGAGTACATCTCCTGTATTCCAGGCCACAGAGAAAAACGAGAAGTTAACCTTTGCAATATGGGGGTAGCCCCACTGCAAGAGTTAACGTGTAAAAAAACTGAAGTTTCTCCTACCATTCCTTTTTTCTCATTTTTGTTTTCATGTGAGGGCAGCATATATTTTAGTGTCCCATTTTTATCTTCCCCCCTGCAGCATGCATGTTTGGCTGAATAAATCTTTGTGAAAGGAAGTGATGTCATTGTGTGCAGCTGTTTGTTTCATACATTCAAATACATGTTTATGTGTACCGTATATACTCGAGTATAAGCCGTCCCGAATATAAGCCGAGGTACCTAATTTTAGCCAAAAAAACTGGGAAAAAGTATTGACCCGAATATAAGCCGAGGGTGGGAAATGAGGCAGCTACTGGTAGATAGATACCAATAAAATACATTAATATTTATTTAAAAGAAAAATAACCTAGCTCTGTAAGTGGAAAAGGGGGTACAGGGCTACATATCATGTACTACGGATCATTTAACCCATTCATATTAGCAGAGGATAATTGTAAATCTATTGTTCAGTGCACTCTATATGTAGTATATAGTACATGTACATATAGAGTGCCTGCAACAATACATTTACAATGATCCTCTGCTAACATGAATGGGTTAAATGATCCATAGTACAGGGCTACATACAGATCATTTAATACATTCATGTTAGTATAATTGTAAATGTATTGTCTGCACTGTATTAGCAGTATATACTCTATATAGAGTATATACTGCTAATACAGTAATGGGCTGAAAATCTCGGCTTATACTCGAGTATATACGGTATACTTCTTGGTTTGCCCCTAGGTTACACCTGATTTAGGATTTCTGTTAGTGATTATGCAGGTCTATCGGGACTGTAAGTGTCTTTGCTCATGTATATACTCGGGCAAATCAAAAAATTATCAGTTTGTCCAGTTGATGTAATTGCTGTATGTCTCTGTTCTCCAACATATTTGTACTTTTTTATCGTAGAGTAGAGCAAATGCCAAAACCCAGGTGGTCAATATATGCCCAAGATGTGTAGCCGGAGTCCATCCTCTTTGACCTCTTATGTTATTGTCAAATGTAGTCCATGTTCTCTGGTTCCTGCCATAAAAGAAAAAAGGGTCTGCAACTACTGACCCCTTCTTAAAATGCTAGTTGTTACGTTGACCCACTGGCTTCAATACTTTCAGTCAGTGATCTGGAAAATGTATACAGATCAGGAAAGTCAGGGTAACATTAGCAGTTCTTATATGTATTTTTGTTCTAGGTCAGTGACTCAAAGCATTAAAGCAAGGGCAGCTGGAGAAATAGCACTTTCTAAAGGAGAGGTCAACAGTGGCAGCCTCCATGCTTCTTTCACTACAGGTTAACTAATAATGTCTGCTAACTTCAACACTGGATTGCCTTGTACAGGACTTCACATTCATTTGTCTGTAATGTCCCTGTTTGAAGATCACTGGGAGTCACTGGATTTCATTGAGTGCCCTCCCCCAACATTGCATCATCATAGCTAATATACAAAGCCCTATTGTTTTATGGGAGCAAAGCTATTTTATTTAGACCTGCGAATGCTAAAGGAGAAGTAGCTACACACACACAGCTCCTATTTTTTGTATTCTTCTATGTGTATGACTCATGTTGCAGCAGACAACAAGAGTTGAGCTTGTAGCTAACCCTGTGGCAGTCTACAAGAACAATACTGTTCAGTCAGTTAAATTTGGGAACCAGTGCAATTTTTTTAAAAGAGGACTCTGCTATAGATTATTTTTGCTAAAATGACCACAAAAATCAGGAGCTGAGTGTATCTACTACTCTATTAGCCTGTCATTCATGGGCACATATGAAAAAAGCTTTGTTCGCTTGAACCAATAGGGGCTTTCTTTCCAGGGTTTTGTGTTTTAGTCATGATAGTGGTGGGAGTGGGTGCAGACACTCCATTGTATCCACTTACTCCCAGTGTTCTTCGTGTAGGACCTTTACAGACAACAATTTATTCTAGAGACATGGATTAGAGGATTGCTTAATTTGCGTATTTGTACTCAGAAAATATTGATGTGTCCAGAAGGTTGTTGTAATCTTAAGGGTAGGGGTTATACTGTCCCACCTTTCTGGATATATGTGCTGTATATGCTCAAAGAGGAGAAAGTAAAGACAAAGTACCGGCTGCTGTGTGAGTTGCTAGAAAATGACACACTTAACTAAAATCCCGAGAACCACTAGATAAACAGTGAAGGAAGGACTCTGATGTGAAGTGGCGGAGTGTGGTGTTAAGGGGACTTCTGACATGAAGAAAGGAACCCCACTTTTTTTTGTTTTTGCGTGGCGTGCCCCCTTATCACATACCAGACCCTTATCACAGATAAGGGTCTGGCTGTAACAATGTAATAGGAATAGAAATGCTTCTAATGTCATAAGTAGGGTGGTTTTATAGACAGGCCTGGAACAGCAGGCGGAGGCGTCTGTGTAAGGCCTACATGACAGGGGTTTGGAAAAACAAGAGGGGTCCTGCTAAGGGTTAATTTGTCCCCAGCAACAGGGGGGGTATGATAAGACACTTACCTGATTGGTCAGAGGTGCGGAGAGGAGGAGTGTAGGTGGATCCCTGAGTAAAAGAAGTTTCCAGATCCAGACGGAGTCAGCAGCGTAAAAGTAGCGTCCCACCCTCCCGCCCTAATTTTTTTTTTCCTTTTGTGTGCAGTATTTCCTTTCATTCAATATTTGCATAGTATGATTGCATTTTGTCTTGATATTCATGTCACTGCAGCCTGCAGGGTATTGGGGTCCTTGAGGAGCAATCTATGCAGTTGCTGTTTAATTAAGGCGGGGAGTTGTCTCAGGTATGGCATCCACTTTGTTAACGGGTCGGATCGTTAGTCATCTAGTGTCTGCTTATACTGCCAAGTCCCCGAGGCGGTGTGGTGCGGCTGGGGGCCATGTAGGCAGGCACTGGTTGGTCTTTTGTTGTGGGATGGCTTTCAAGGACCTCAGTTCCCGTGGTCAGTTATTTTTGGAAAGATTTGTTAAATGGTTTTTTATACTTAATAAATTGGCTGCTGTGGCCACTACAATCCAATACCAGTGTCGTGTCAATTAATTAGAACGATATGGTATAGAAGACTTATGCTGTTTCGTCAATTGACCCCTTAAAAAAAAAGGTAGACAATACCCTTGTCATGTTTTGCACAACAATAAAACCACCAATGTGTCCTATACATTCATTTGTTTCTACTTCCTGGCTTCCCACTAAGGACATTTTAAAGCATGTTGCATGTCAGGAAATACATTTATGTGAGTACTTGCCTCCAAATAAACTGAACACTTGTCAAGCATTAAGTGCACATAACCTGGATAGCTTTAGCAGCTCACTGGGTAGTTTTTATTGTTGTCTAGAAATGTATTTCAGACATAAAAGTAAAATTAAAAATAAAAATAATGTTTAATACTAGACTAAAAGAGTTTGTGCTGCTAGGATGAATACATGATCATTTGGACTCAACACTATTATATACAGTATCCATTGTAGGTATAAATGCTATCAGTGGACAAGGCATTGAAAGGAGACTCTAGTGTATTATGTTGGAGTATGTTTTGTGCATATTTAAAAAAAATGATATTACTGTATCTTTCACAGTTTTGCATGTATGCTATTTTATATTTTTGCTGAATGAGTTCAGATATGGGAGTGCAGTAATTTAAATGGGTCAGTGTAGCGCTCACCCCATAAGGATCCGCTGGATATGAATTAGGCTCTCTTAGCTGTTTTGCCAGCCACCAGCCCTCTTTAGCTCCAGCAACAACAAATTTATTGGTTAGTATCAACTAGGAGAGAGGGTTAGGGTTGAAGGATACCCGAGATACAAAAATAGAGGACCGTGTCTTTACCATTAGCAACAGTAGTAACAAGTAGCAATAGGTCCTATAAGAGCGACCAGTGATAGGTAGTAGCACCAGAGAACAGCCAGGAATAGTCCAGGAGGAGAACTGTCTGAAGGAGAACTGTCGCAGAACTTGTAGTACACCAACTGGCTTCTCTAGGTATAGTACCTGAGAGTAGGGCGAGGGATTTCTTACAGGGTCCAGGCGGCAGCTCTCATCAGCTCCTCTGCGACACTTTTCAATAAGCAGATTCTTCCACCAGTCCAGCTTCAATTAGGTTCCTTTCAGCAGCATTTTAGGCCTCTGGGCCCCCAGCATCTGCCACATTCTGAGGCCTAGACCAGGCATCATGTAGCACACAGACCTCCTCCCAGGAAGAGCCCCAGGGGAGAGAGAGAAAGCTCTGGGAGGTGTCCCCAAACATTTATCACCTTCCTCCAGCCATACCTCTGAGTGAGCCCCCTCAGGTATTGGTCAGAGTCAGACGCACACTCTCAGTCCAAGGATGGGTCCTCCCTCACTATGCTGAGGCCCCAACCCAGCAACAGGGGTGAAATAATCAATCCACCAGACCCAGGAAAACCTACAGAACTCAGAGAAATCAGCATTTAGACTGATTACAGTCCCGATATAAAACTAAATTTATTAGCGACATAGCAGAGGGCGCTACATCAGTAAATGACAGCTGTATTGCATTGCAAATTAGACAGCAAAGCCTATGTATATACTGTAACTATGCCCCTATGTAACTATGCCCCTGTGTACATAAAAAAAAAAATTATATATTTTAACCAGGGGCGTCCCGAGGCTGGGTGACACCCGGAGCGGTAACCGAGTGTCACCCCGCCGAGACGTCACTGCGCATGCTCGTGACGTCACCACCCTCGTGCGCGATGACGTCATCTCGCACGCGCGGCAGTATTCTGATACCTGCCGGCAGCCATCTTGGTGATGGAGGCCGGCAGAGAGAGGAGGAAACAGTCACCGGCGGGATAAGGTATGCCGCCGGGTCCCCTCCTCTCTCCTGATACTGTCGGGCGTTCGGTCCATGACCGAGCGCCCGACTTTTCAGAAGGGGGTAACACCAAAATGACTGTGAGTCATTTTGGTGTCACCCCTCCAATGGTGTCACCCGGGTGCTGGCCGCACCCCTCTTGTGACGCCACTGAGTTTAACATTTTTAAACAATTTACTTATATTGATAGCTTTATTTACATCAAGCTGAACTTTGTACCATGTACGTATATCTAAGAATTATTGTATATACAATATATTGGCTTTACTGGCTTGTACACAGGAACCCTGCTGAGAAATGTTTTACTTTTTTTTTTATTCATTATTGTACTGATATTTTTTGTTTAGTTGCCCAATACAGTCTACAATAAATGGTGGCAGGGGATTCGACTGCATTGCTTCCTCATTCAGCTTTGGCTAACCTCACATATTAAGCTGCATGTTTAGTGCCACTGCCAGTGGACAGGAAATAAGCTCAGTGAGTGGCAGGCAAGAGAAAGGTGTAAACACTTATTTTAGAGACACTTCGGAAATAAAAACACAGCTATATATTAAACAGAAAAATATTAATAAAATATTGAACAAAAAGTTCTAAAAGAAGAACTATGGGGTAAGTGTTTTCCCATAGTTCCCCACGGGAGAACATATAGCAACCTCCTCCCGTGACCCAAAGCTCAGTATATCGCGAGCTACAGCTCACGGTATACTGAGACCGCTGCAGCCGGGATGGATCATTACTGTCGAGATCCACCCAGCTGCGTGAGTGACAGCTGGCTCTGCCTATCTAGCGGCAGAGCCAGCTGTACCCGCCCCTTCCCCTGTCCGTTCCTCCATTCAGCACTGGAGTATCAGAGCGGGATGGGAGAATCCCTGCAGGGAGCTGTGAGTGACAGTCACGGCTCTCTGCAGGGAGTTGATCGAGAAGTGAGCGAGTGACGGTATGTGTTCACTCACTTCCCGATCTATTGAGCCGACTTGTGACAGTTTAATTGTCACACGCCGGCTCAAACTATGAGGATGAGTGATTTTCACTCGCCTCATAGTTCTCCTTTAATGTGTGGTCACATATTGCTGTTCAGGTTACTAAGCAGTTGAAGACAGACTAGAAACATAATAAAGACATCCAGTAGTAATGGATGTTACACAACATTACTCAACCTGTGGCGTACTAAAAGGTTAATTCTACAGTCAGATAGCTGCATATCATATGAATGAGAAAGGCATTTTATTTACAGTTTTAGTAACAGTTCTCATATGTGTTGATTAGGTGGGACACTTTTGTTCCCTCGTGAAACTAAATGCTGATTGGTGGGTAAGAGCAGTGCTTCTTTCTTTCGGTATGAGTCTAAGAGACACTTCCTCTTCACAACTGGGCTGTGTTTATTAAGTATTGTGCATAGCTCCTAGATGCAGCACTTCACATGCAATTCTTGAATGGATACAGTACTTCTCAATACAATGAGTTTCAAAGGGAAAGTCTTTAGAAGAAATAACTGTCCAGAAGCATGGAAGAAAAGGAAGACCGTGAGAAGAGTTAACCTAGGGGGGCTTCCCAGAGCGAGCTATGTAGGTGATCACTTTTACATTTCTCTTCTTGGTTTTGGAATAGAGCATTTTTTCCAAATTTTTTTAGGTTTTGGACAGAGTAGGGAATGGTTGCAACCCTTGACACCAAGACAGTGATGGGAAATCCAAAATGTCACCAGAACAGTAAGTGAAGGGAGCTCTTCGTATGGGGACACTTGTTTTGGTCTATTTGCTCTCACTTTCTTGTGTGCTTTGGGACAAGAAGTAAGTGATGGGATACAACAGGACATAGACAAAAAAAAGTCATATTTACAAAGCAGTGAATGGGACATTCGCTAAATGTTTACTGCAGGTAAGTTATTGTGGTTTAAAACACATACAGTATAACAGGAAGATTCACCTGCAGTAAATGTTTAGTGAATGACACGTGTACTTTTTAAAAATAAATATACCCCTAAGTATTTATAAGTTTTGTATTTTTAAATATTAGAAGTCAGTAAAGACCTTTTTCTTTCCCTTATATGTTGTATTTTTTTTTAAGTCTTATGCTGGGCACACACCTTACAACCATCGCAAGACTTTTGTCTTGCGATGGTTGTAAGGTACTTAAAAAAAACGTACGATCTGCCTATCTTGGACAGGCAGATCGTACTTGCGATGATCGCAAGCCGCGCCACCCTGAGGGGCGGGCTTCCGATGACCGCAATGCCGATTGGGCAGTGTGCGCTTGCGCACACCGGCCCGACCGGCATTTATCTTACAAACATGCTACACACCAGCAGAACATCGTACGATGCTCGGTGGGTTTTCAAACCTGTTCATAAGTTTAAAGTCGTGCAACCTTACAGTAGTGAAGGTCGCACGGCTTCCACACACCTTACGATAATCGTGCGATCGCGGGTTTTCCCGCGATTATCGTAAGGTGTGTGGGCACCCTTAGTCGATGGTTATTTAGGAAAATCAGCTGTATTGGGATGAGTAAAGGTACTATGATTTCTGATTGGATTGGACCCAATCTGTTTCTGATGTGTTCCCTTTCTCAACAATTAAAAGGAACATTTTAGCCAGAGGGCAGCAACAGTGATTGCAAAGGAATAAACTGCTATGGGGATAAAGGTTGTAGGGGCCAAGCAGTCATTATACTTCAAGAATGCATCTTCTACCAGTCGAAGGGCCATCATAGTATATTGATCAGTTAGAAGAGGCTTTTGTGTTCTTATTTTTGTGTGTGGTACATGTTCTAAATAATGAGGCAACAGTTAATATTTTGCTTTAGGGCTACCACAGCATAATATTGGAGATGCATTGGGGTTGATTTACTAAAGACAAATGGGCTATTCACTTTGCAAGAGAATTTGCATATTATGGGGGAAGTTTCTTTGAGCTTGGTGAATGTGGACACATTTTCCTTTGCAAAGAATACCCAAATAAAACAACAGTAGTTTTGCTTGCACATGATTGGATGATGGAAGTTGGCAGAACTGCACCTCATTCACTAAAACTGAAACTTCCCCTGCAATGTGCAAATTCCCTTGCAAAGTGAACAGCCTGTTTGTCCAATTGAATTGCCTTGCCAGTCTGTTTTTAACAAGTTGATGTAACATTTTGACATACTGTATATCTGTAAAGTTAATTTATGCTTTTCAGTATCATAACACACAGAGCATTGCGTGCAGTTAATCACTGTAGCTAGACAGGAATCAGCTTTTATTACTCTATCTTAAAAGCAGACTTGTGATTGCTGTAAACCCATAAAAAACTGAGAACGTGCAAGTAAAATCCTTTTGACATTTCTCGTGGGCCAGCAGTTATAGTTTGTACTTTTGAATCTGTGTACTGTTTGTAGATTGTTTTTGCCTAGGTCTGTGCCGAGTGGCAGACATATCTCCGTGTGACTGTATTAAAACTCTGTGGTTATCAGCTAGTTCCGGTTCAGCCTGACTCTTAGTCTGTGTCTATGTCTTGCATCTAAAGAAGGAAGTTTGGATGCTGGGCCAATATACCAAGGTGTGCAGCAGCAAAACGCTCAATGCAGTTGCTTTATAAACAATATACAGTACATGGCAGTGAATCAAATTGGTCTGTTAGAGCTAAATTGTATACAAAGATTGTATAGTAACAGCTGCACATAACACATGTCCTGCAGCAATGCCAAGATACAATAGTTTCTATGGAGTATAGAGGACAGGCAAACATGACAAACAAGTGTGTGCATCTTGTTAAGTTACTTCTTCCATGACTGCAAAAATATTTTTTTTAGTCCTTTACACATTATATTGCTAAATAGTGAAATTTATTAATTGCTGTTTAGATTTTCAACAGTCTTACACTGTTTTGCTGCATTTCATAAACATAAACTTAGTTCTCTGGCAAAAACGGTTTTCTTCATTTGGGATGAAGTGAATTTATTTGCAAAATGCGTTGAACTTAGATTTTCTTGACCTCCCCAAATTTCTTATATGTAAAACAACACAATATTATTCATGAGAGAAAGAGGGAGGAGGTAATGTATAATGAAGAATAATATACATAGTTTTAAATTAATATATAATATTTATATTAATATTTTAATATTAATTAAAAAGCATTATTTAAAAAATAGTTCAAGACTTACAGGTGCCTTAAAAGTCCCAAAAATAGTGTAAAAATTGATTTTTATTTCTCTCTGCAACCCTGAAATTTCTCCTTACCTCCTTTTCTACTGAGCATGCTAGAAGTTCCCCATTGGGGTTACCAGCAGCGATAAAAACCTTAATATGGAACTCTTGCTCCTTTTTCTGGGAAGAAATACAAATTCTTTGACAGGTAAATCAGTTCCCATATATGTATTTTATCGGTGTATTGAGCTGTTTATCTGGAGTTCCCAGAATGCAGTGTGAATCATTTTTTAGAATTGAAACTGTCACATTTACGTAAATGTGTTAACTTGCTTTCTTTGAAACATGAATTTGCCAGTGCACAACATGCTTAAAGATAGATTTCATGAAAACATTTAAATAGTTTGATAAAATACATATACATGAGCTACTCTACCTGCCAAAGCACATGTAGTTCTGTTAGACCTGTCCTCTGGTCCACACACTTCTGTCAGACAGCACAGTCAGATTTTATCGACTGCTGTACACTAATGTAGCCTGTTCCATGTCCCCAGTTTTTTGAATAGATAATGAAGGATGAGTTTATTACAACTATAATCGTGCACTGCGCAAAATGACAGGGCAACTCTCCCAGTGCCAGTGCTGCTGTGCAGGGTATTACAGGAAGCTAGTATCTGGAAGTGCTCCTACTTCGAAGGCAAAGCTACCCTCTGCGTAACCACTCACAATAACCACAGGCACTGCTTCTGGGAGTCAGGTAACAACTTCTTTCAGCAACAGATGGAAGTCTCAGGTTTGCTTGATAAAGAGGAACAGACTTCTAGAAGCTGGGCCCAAAAATGAAGGTGGAGGGCGAAAGACTTGTCACCTGCATTGCCTGCAGCTTATCGTTTCCCTATTTCTGACTTACCATGCCTTGCTTTGCACTGTGGAAGTAGCCCTGGAATTGTCCTATTGGTGTTACTATCCAATAGGGTTGCAGTGGGGTTTTTGCAGGGTGTCCAGATACTGGACAGGTGACTTCTACACACGAAAGGATTCCTACAGTCACCTTGGTTTATAATACAACAAGTGGATCTGAGACTGAAGTGCCATACCCCATGTTTGTAGTCCAGATACAAATTTCTTCCAGTCAAAAATCAGAGCGACAACACGCTCCACCCAAGGAATTCCATTCATTTCTATGGCCCCCCGTTCACACCTGAGCATTTTGTCACAAGCAGAAAAATGCAAGTTGCTGGAAAAAGAACATGAGCTACTATGGGGCAGATTACAGTGCATTTTTGCTCCATAGACTTAAATTAAACATGCACGTTTTGCGTGTTTTTGAACATTTTGTCAAGTGTTTTACACAGCACACCAAACCTTCCCCCTGTCTTCAGGTGCAGCCCTCTTTGTATGGTCCCAAGGATCCCAATTATAAGCACAAGTGATGAAGGAACCAAGCTTGGTTTGATGTCGACAAGAAACTATGGCCAGAATGGGCTAACTTCAGTACAGCCATCAAACACTGTCTTCTCTTACGAATAAACCTCCAACAATCAGGAAACAGGAACTTGAATTTATGTCATAGATGGGACTGCTTGTCATTGGATGTCTGACAATCTGCCAGCTGAAAACGTGCCAAAAAACGATTTGTAAAAAGAAGGGATGCACCGATACTAGAATTGGTATCTGTGCCGATACCGAGTATTTGGGCGAGTACTCGTACTCGACCAAATGCCCCCGGTACTTATTCTGATACCAGAACTTCCGGTTTCCGGAAGCCGGGCGGCAAGTCATTACCCGACCCCTGGCTTCCTGATTGGTCAGAGAGCCGACTCCATGCTTCCTCATCACTTGGTTACAAGAGAGCATGGAGCCGGCTTCCCGGCCAATCAGGAAATCGGACGGCGTGTAATGATTCGTCGCCCAGATTTGTGATTTGTCCGGGAGCTTGCGCCATGTTTTATTATCACCCGATTATGAGAGAACATGGAGCCAGCTAATCAGGAAGGCAGGCGGCGAGTCATTACATACCGCCCAGCTTCCTTAATGGGACTTCCGGTATTAGTATTCGGTATCGGCGAGTACCAAAAAAAAAATATCGGTATCGGTGCATTCTTAGTAAAAAAAAAAAGGTGTGGAAGGGGCTTAAATAGTATGAAAAAAGGTCAGACCATATCAATAATAAATGAATAGAAATTATAAAAAGTAATGATAATGAGAGTGAAATACAAAGTTACATATACTCAACATAATGATGAGTTAAAAACCTCACTAGCGAGTAGTGATGAGCCGAACACCCCCGTGTTCGGTTCTAACTCGAACTTTCGAACATGCAAAAAGTTCTAACTCGAACTTAGAACTCAATGCAAGTCTATGGGAGTAGAACTCAGAAAATTAAAGGTCCCCATTTTGAAGCCTTATATGCACCTGTATATCTCTGTATCTCTCTCTGTATCTCTCTCTGTATATCTATATCTGTATCTCTCATCAGTCTCCTTCAACACACTACACAGGGCCGCGGTGTCAGCAGCCTTATATAGTGTGCTGCAGGGACTTAGCTGTGAGACATGATTGGGCAGAGTCATCGTGACTCTGCCCAATCATGGCTCTATATTTGTACTGAGCCCTGATTGGCACAGTCTTGCACCTGACCTGCGGTCAGGTGCAGGACTGTAGCCAATTGCCGTTTCGGACGGTGCAGTGCATTGTGGGATGTGCCGCGGTCGAACAGACCGGGGACATCCCATAATGTTCGGTGTTCGCCGAACGCTCGAACATGCAACCTATGTTCGACTCGAACGTTCAGCCCATCCTTACTAGCGAGTCTCAAAAGACAAGAAAAAAAATATTACAGTGTTTCAACTCTTACCAAACTTAAAGGCTTACTGAAGCTCCACCCCAGTGGGTTCTATACATTACTATTTCTATTTTCATTTCGATTACAGGAAGTCCCGTGTTACGAACAAGATAGGGACTGTAGGTTTGTTCTTAAGTTGAATTTGTATGTAAGTTGGAACAGGTACAATTTTAAGTGTAACTCCAGGCCAAGATTTTTTTTTTTTTCGTTTTGGATAGCATAGGGAAGGGTTAACCCCCCTGTAACATTTGTTTTGCTGTGTGTGCCCGTTCAAAAGATTTCACCTCACTTTTTGTCCCTGTGACAACTGGATTTTGAAAGTTTTGGGTTGTCGTGGAAACAAGGATTGGTGATGAAGCTTCAGTGGAGACACCTTTTCCCCATGATAACTCTTACAGCAGTGAATTTCCCTTCCTAAATCTTCCTAATGAGGATACAGACAGCAGTAAACACCCACAGTGACCCGGAAGAAGAGGCGGGCACCCCTCATCTGCACGTCCAACAAGAGCCAACTTTCTGTAATATACGTACAGTACTACGAACCAGACCCAAAAAGGCAGGCACTCCTCGTCAGCACAAGTGCGGTAGCATTACAACAACTGAAATGCTGCGCGGTACACTTTGGCTGCAGCCTGGGACCCCCTGCTGTACAGTTATAGCCTCCATTTGTAAGTAGGAGTTGTATGTAAGTTGGATGTTTGTAACTCGGGGGCTGCCTGTATTCATGATAGCAGTCACTCTCATTTCATCAAATAACTTTTTATTTTCCTTGGCTCACAATAAATAGATTTTGCAGTAGATAAGACAACATTTGATAAAGTTTTTTTTTTTTCCAATATGTGTATTGATAGGGTAGTATTTAATTCTAAATCAATTTCTAATCTGTTATCATGTATACGTAAATTAGTATTTCATTTGTATTATTATTAATTTTTTTTACCTTTTTATCATCATTATTATTATTGAAATTGTTTAAACAAGAACTATGGGGTCAGGGCTTTTCCCCATAGTTCTCCCCAAGGTAACGGGAGGACACAAACTAGCGTCCTCCCATCACCCTAAGCTCAGTATATAGGGAGCTGCTGCTCGCGGTATACTGAGACGCCGCAGCTGAAACGGATCCCGACAATTCTGTCTGGATCCGCCCAGCTGCGTGAGTGACAGCTGGCTCTGCCTATCTAGAGGCAGAGCCAGCTGTACCCGCCCCCTCCGCCCAGCTGCGTGAGTGACAGCTGGCTCTGCCTATCTAGAGGCAGAGCCAGCTGTACCCGTCTGTTCCGCCAGTCAGCGCTGGAGGATCGGAGCGGGGAGGGGGGAATCCAGCCCCCTCCCCTGTCACGGCAGAGAGCCATGAGAGGATCGAGAGGTGAAACAGTAGGAAGGCATCATGGCACACTCACAAACCAGCATGTAAAACAACTTGTCTCACCACTAAGGATAATTACAGAGGTTTGGATACAAGAAGGAGGAGGATCATGAAGTGAGCGAACACCGGTATGTGTTCGCTCACTTCCTGATCTACTAAGCCGAACTGTGACAGTCTCATTGTCACAGGTCGGCTAGAACTATGAGGATGAGTGAAAAGCACACCCCTCATAGTTCTCCTTTTAACTACTTTTTACATCATTTTAAGTACTATTTTCAGCTACTTGAGTTTTATTATTATCTTACTATTATATCTACATTAATATTATGATCATGATTTCTAGTACACTAAGTTAATATTACCAGTCTATATATTTATTACTACCTAAAGTACAACATCATTGTATTTTTTATTTTATCATGGTTTTCATTTATTAAATGTATGTCTAAAGTGAGACCAAGTATTACATTACATATCTTTTGTGTTGGATTTTCTGGCCCCGATGAAGGGGCCAAGTTTTGACACATTGGCTTTCTTGGGTAACTTTCCATCTGATTTTACATTGAAATACATTTTTATCCCGACTATAAATTGGTGATATGGTGCTTGAATTTCTGATCCACTTATTTGTTTTGCACTGTGTCTGTGTGTGGAGGTATACATCTTGGTAGGCGCAAGGCTTTGCTTTGTCAGAGCCTACAGCAGGGAGAACAGTGAGCAGCACAGTAGTAACATCACCAATTCTCATTTCATATCGCTTAATACTAACACGCAGAGTTAAAGTGCCAAGCAAACCAAAACTTTTTTCTTAGTTTTGAATAGAGTGTAGAGGGATTAGGACACCAGTCAGGTTCTTATTGCTGTCTGTATCCCCGTTATGGAGATTCACCCTCTCTATTTGTCCTGGTGGCAGTTATCACTGAAAGTGAAAGAAACTACCAAAATTTGGGCTGTCACCAAAACAAGAATAGGTGGAAATCTTTCCCATAGGGACACTAGTTCTGCTGACCACCAGGTATTTACTTCACTTTCGAGGGATATCCTCTCACTTCCTGCTGTGGCTATTGGACAGGAAAAGTAGGGGAATATCTCCAATGGGAGAGAGATGGCAAAAAAAGCTGACGGGTTATAACCCTTCCTTACTGTATCCAAAAATTAAAAAAAGGTTTTGGCTTCAGTTCTACTTCAACAGCGTATAACTGCAGTGTGAATCTAAGGCGCTGTTGAATAGAGTGTAGAGGGATTAGGACACCAGTCAGGTTCTTATTGCTGTCTGTATCCCCGTTATGGAGATTCACCCTCTCTATTTGTCCTGGTGGCAGTTATCACTGAAAGTGAAAGAAACTACCAGGGTACTGCTCAGGCACAATTAATACTTCTAGATGGTCCCTATTACAAATCTGTTTGCACTTTAAGAGTCATAGTGCAGGCTCAGTTTAGTACCTGAGTAATAATAAGCATTTATAACATTTGCAGGTCTTCATCTTTGCTTCCTGAATTGCTAATTCAAACTCAATTGCAAACTAAGAATGCTGTATCATGTGGCCTTACTAAATATAGCAGAGCACGGAGCATCGATGATGTGCAGAATGAGATAACCTAAAGGAAACTTTTTTTTCAGCTGACTCCAAAAATATGTTCTGATTAGTTGCCACATTACCAATTGAATGCTTAGTTAAATAAGCATTTAGAATGTTTTTGTTACAGTCCACAGTCAGTGTTCATTATTTACTATGAACAAAGGAGGTATTGGTTACAAAACAGGAATATGTGGTATATGTACGACAGGACTCTTTGTACTTAAATTCATATTTGTTCAGTTAGAAAGAGAAAAAAGGGAAACATTATCTCAGTGTACTTCCAGTTAGCAGCTTGGAACCTCATCCTTCTTTTAAGGAAACCTGTCATAAAAAAATGTGCTGACCCTCTTTCTAAAAAGACTATAAACTGCTTGGCTGAGATGCTGATCTTTTGGCTTTAATGCTTACTGAGCCTGAACTTAGTATGGGAGTTCCATGTAACTTGCTGCAAACTTGTACAAACGTAGTGACTGAAAGTATATTTAAGATAGAGAAAGCCAAAACAAATTGTCAGGTCAGCAACTGCAGCCTTCATACTTGAGTACAAGCTTCCGCAAGGACATAACGTCTTAGCTACTTAGCGTCACTGCTACATTACAAATTTTTTTCTATTGAATTGTTTTTTTAGAGCAGAACTCAAGGCAGATATAAAATGACAAATGAATGCAGTTCTGTAATCATTAATACATCATAATGTATCCACCTGGTACCAACCTCTTGCAGTCTACAGTACAGCAGACCTCAGAAAGGGAGAAGCAACACAAGGAGCCAATCATGTGTGCTGCAGTGTAAAGAACATGATGTTAGGAGGATAGAGCAGCGTGACATAGAGATGAGCTCATCCTTTAACTGTCCCATCACAGGGTAGGGTGTGGAGGAGACCTGTAAGTGAGAGTGAAACTGTAACAGAGAAAGATCTGGTCCTGTACCCTGCTAGACAGGGCTGTACTGTGGGGGCTGTGTGGTAGAGCTGTGTAAATTTCAGGAGTAGATGGACAGAAATACAATTTTTTTTGGCAGGTTAAACAGTTCTAATATATGTATTGTATCTGTAAATTCAGCTATGTTCCTGTAGTTCAGCTTTAAATTCTCTGGTCCTTATTTACTACACTATATGTACGAATTTTGTGGGCACTTGACCATTACAGATACTGTGGCAATTTGGTATATGATCAACCATCCAAATTGTTCAGTTCAGGTGTTTCCAGTTAAAACTACTGCATACAAAGACATTTCTATCTCTGCCCTCCTTGCGTACAAAGCCAGGTCCATAAGAAAATTGTTTGATGAGTTTAGTGTGGAGGAACTTGAGTGACCTGCACAGAGCTCTGACCTCAACCCTTTGTAAATAGTTTTGGGATCAACTGGAATGCTAATTGTGAGCCAGGTCTTCTGGTCCAACATTAGTACTTGACCTTACAAATGCTGTTTTGCCTTAATAGATGCAAATTGCCACAGACATACTCCAAAATCTTGTAAAACGCCTTTCTAGAAGAGTGGATGCTATTATAGATGCTAAGGTGGGGGGGGCGACTCCATACCAAGCTCATATATGTGTGATGGTCGGGTTTTTATGTTGTATATCTGTGGAGAGATGCCTTTGTTGATCTTGGCATAGGTTCATCGTTTTACTTTTAACCTGCTTTTCAATTACTGTTATATACTATGTGCAACACAAGACAGTATTGTTTTCTGCAATTATAAAAAAAAATTTGCCTGGTTTTCTTTTAGTCCAGTGCCTGATCCCTGCCACCTCTCACAATGTATTCTGTCAGGAGAGATGTATCCTGGGATTTTGAGGAATTTTGCTAATTTTATTACTGCTCATTACAATACTTACATTTCTAGATACCATATACATAGAATAAGTCTAATTTTCCAGGGTAAATACCCAGCTACTTTCAGCCAGATGTATTGAAACTAGCTTGTGGTTTCATAGGTCTTGGTAGTCCCTCTTTAGAAACGCTTGTAGGTTGCATTTATCATTTTTCATTCATCGTGTTCTAAGTCAAAGCCAACATTTTTATTTGCTTTATAGGATCAGGAAAGGTTATAGCCTCCATCGGGTTTTTATTGTCAACTGAGTTCCTGATGGGACGATTTTCTCCTATTCTGCCAGGACAGGATGTCATGGGAAATCTCTCAAACGGGGGCACAGTCAAAACATATTACATACAGTATAGTGGGGGTGGGTTAGAACTTGTGACATATTTTATTGCTGTTTGGAAAGGATGTGGTGCACTCCAGACGATATCATAGCCAAACTTCAACAAGTGCTGCAGTAAACCCCAGGCATATGGCACCACCATCAAGAAGCTTCACAGGCAACAGCAACACCAATATGTCAAAGATTTGACTTCAGAACTCAGACTTCGGTTTGAACTTCCTGCTGTTGTTAGGAAGATGCAAATGGTGACGGTTTATGTTTACTTTTGTAGCTGTGATCACAGGCAATTGCTGTATGGTTTTGGGGACCTTTGTGGTGCATTATATTTTATAATGGGGCAGTGGAACATCGGGATAGATGACCATTTGGGTGATTATCTGTATGGTGAGTTAATTGATTGTTTACTGCACCAGGGTTGCGTACTGTAGGACATGAGAGGGGTGGCTCTGCTCCCATTGGTCCTGGTTTATTATACATATATACATATATATATATAATATATATATATATATGTGTGTGTGTGTGTGTGTGTGTGTGTATATATATATACTGTATATATCTAAAATTAATGTTTGTAATGGTAATGTCACTGTCTGCCTTTTGAAGGGGCTGTTATTGATCCTGAAATGTTGCTTTATGAGGGCAAAAACAAAGTTCTACAGATATTTACGGTAATTACACTGATGCTTCCGGTTAACAAGGATCTGATCCAAATAACAAGATAATTAGGAACAGCAGCTCAGCTCTGTGCTGCTAATTTAATTAATTTTATGTCTTACTAAATCTGAACCCTCCTTCTCTTCATTGGATAAACAATTCACACCAACAATCATGGGAAACAGTTGCCTGATTTTATGTAACCCCGTTGCATAAAATGATGTAATGATAAAATGGAAATTCATAATTAAAAATATGGGGGATTGCTGTATCAGAATGGCTCACGTAGATACACTTTAATCTTGTAGCTAATATTATCACCTTTTTCATTGCTGAAAATATTTGCTTTTCACTGCTATGTTGAGATGATGTATGCTGCATTTTCCCTTTAAAAGCCCATTGACTATTGTCTAAGGAACGCATTTATGATCTCTATGACTAAGCCCAGAATTTTGTGAAATACTGTATGTCAGAGGGGGCAGACCTTGGCAGGACTGTCAATAAACTGATTCAGTGTGAAGCGGTGTGTGGATTTTTCCTTAACTATGCACCTGCTTGGTTGGAGTGAGAAAGCCATGGAGGAGTGGTGCTTTATTTCTATGCTGTGGTCCACAGGTCAATAGTTACAGAAATACTCAAACCAACCACGGTCATCATGCCATTTTCCCCATTCTAGTAATTGATATGAACATTAACTGAAGCTCTTCACCTATCTTTTTTTTAAAAATAATTACTAGGTGAGGTGAGACTTTTATGATTACAGCTATGCTACTTTCTTTCTGTTTTATGACATATTTACTTAAATATATAAACTAGTAGTTGTAATGAAACTATTGACATTATAAAAGGAAATATCAAAAGATGTTAACAAATACAGACCCTTGTACTAGTACCTCTTCAGGGAAACTCATGATACACCTCAGAACACATAGCACTGTGCCTGAGACACAAAGGTTATATTATATATAGTCCTGCTTTGTTGACTTAGACCACACCACATGACAGTTTCATGGAATCTTATGATGTCATTCACATCAGGTTGATTGAATTCTGCAGATTCAACATCAACAAAGAATCTCTTGTAAGACATCCTGTTTTTCAAGGCTAATAGTTCAGGCCTTTATATTGGAATATTACTTTCAATTTAACTAATGATTTTAGCAGTACAATAAAAGTTGCACATTTGCAGAATGTTAAAAGCATCTCTTGTTTACAGATATGAGAGCAGATATTGTATAAGTGCTTGTTTACACCGAAAGCGTGTGCGTTCCAGGGCGGTAGCTGCTGGAACGCACTGCGATCGCTGAGAAACTTCCCCCCGCGTTTTGGGGCGGGAGGGGGCGTGGCAGTGCATTGAATTCAATGGCACCGCTTCCACTCCTCCAACCCCCAGTCCTCCAAGGTCCACTTTAATGTAACTCGAATATACGGGGTACTAATATACTAGGTGAGAATCTTTCTCACTTGGCCAAGTGAACCTGAAAAAACATTCACATGCAAAGCAAATAAATGCTTTGGATTTAATTGACCAGCTTGAAATGTTAATAGGATAGACTGGATCACTAGTGTCCCTAATAGGATAGACTGGATCGCCAGCAGTGCGATCGAACGCGTGGCAAAATGTTGCCAGCGTTCCGTTCCACTGCAAACGCAAAAAAAAGGGCACATTTCAAAACTGTAGAGAAATGTGTTTTCAAAGTTTACAACATAGGCTCTGAAATCTCATTTTTTTTCTACAAGAACAGATTTTAGCAGACCAAGTCTTTTAATGTAAACAAACTGTGGGTGTTTTTAAGCTGTTAGAAACTGACTGAAACCTGACTTTACAGTATGTGTTGTGACCATAATAAGAATGAAAAGTATAAGTTTTACTCATTTTAAATACAGATGATAGATTACAGAAATAGCAGTCTCAGGTCCAGTCCAGTCTTCAGCAGGGTGGCCTGTCCTAAAGCCATCCTGCACTGAAGGCTGCTAATTTTCAATGATCATGGTATCTTTTCCATTTCAAAGGCTCCAAACATTGCAAAGTTGAGCTGGGTTTGCCACCCAAGTCAATGGGGTTGATTTACTAACCTTTTAAACACACCACGAACGTGTATACACCTCTGTAGTGTGTTCCCTCCCAGCATGATCTATGGGAGGAATCGAAACACCTTTGTAGTGTGTACACACCCAGCAGGTGTGTTGTTCAAAGCCCTTCAATGAATTGCAAGGTAATGTGGTGTAAATTAGCTCTATGTTATGTTGCTTGCGTTGATGAATGCAGGAATGTAAATGCATGAGCTAACCATTTTTGTCTAAACTGTGAAGCAGCATTATATATGCATCATGTGCATGATTTTTCCATATATGGCATTAGTGGAAATATGCTTTTAGAGACTTTTTGGTTGATAAATACGTTTTGCTGTGTGAAAATCACACACACCTGGTGTGTGTGTGTGTTTAGGTTAGTAAATCAACCCCAATGGCTCAGTAGCTTATCAAAGCACTTTACCGTCCAAATTTCTGCAGACACAATATATAATGCTTATTATTAATCTGAGCCCAGAGGGTACAGAGCTCAGAGGGTTCAGAGCTTCTAATTCATTTGTTTTGTATACAGTTTATATGTGAATTATATTTTTGGTTGTAGTGTAGTCTAGACTTAATATAATTTGATACAAAAATAAATTTACCATTACATTTACCTTAATGGCATGTACCTGGGGATGTCTCAGTAATAGTTTATGGATAACTCTAGCAATAGATGTTCATAGAAATTAAAAGTATATCAAAATGAAAGTCTTTTAGTGCAGGTTAGTCCTGTAATTTACACTGTACTATAATAAATATTGTGAATCTTCCTGTACCATTGTATTTTACAAGAATGTGAGAATCACCTGCTCAACCCCCACGATGCAGTCAATGGAAAGCTAAACACTGCATTACTGAGAATTCCCTTTACTTCCTGTTCTCTAGACAAAACCATGAAGTAAGAGGAAAGCTCTCTAAAGGGAAGTGACAGACAAATGTCACTTAGATGAGTTTTCCGATTGGAAGATTTCCCCCTTTTTCTGTTCGGGGCACAACTCAAATTTTTAGATTTACCATAACTTTTAATCCCAGTGATGAAGGTTATCAGAACAAATAGAAAAAATGTATTTCCCTACCAAGGACACAAGACAAAAAAAAAAAAAAGAAAATCTGGCAGGATTTTAAAACAGAACTATGGCCCAACCTTTTTTTTTTGCCGTAGTTCTTTTTAGGGTCACAGGAGGACATATAATAATTTCCTCTTTTGACCCAAAACTCAGCACATAGCGGGCTATTGCCCACTATATGCTGACAGTGCAGAGCCATGCTGCCCCTAGGACAGATCCCGACAATATTGCTGCCACCCCGCTGCCTGATTGACAGCTGACTCTTCCTCTCTAGAGGCAGAGCCAGTTATGCCCACCCCCTCCCCTGTCTGTTCCTCCAGTTAGCGCTGTAGGTACGGAGAGGGGAGAAGAAAATCCCCACGGGGAGCTGTGACTGAGAGTCACTGCTCTCTGCAAAGAGGTTATTGGCAACTGAGCTATTGGCAGTATGTGATCGCTCAATAGAGCCAATGTGTGACAGCTTCAGTGTTACACATCGGTTCTAATTATGGGGATCAGTATATTTCACTCTCCGCACAATTCTCCTTTAACTCCTCACCACTCTATCTGAAAGTAAGAATAAACGTTTTGCGTTTAGATACATTTTAGGCCTCTTTCAACTCTGCATAGTTTTAAAGTGGACCTTCCATTCAAAATGAAAGTACTTACAGCCCCGCCCCCAAATAAAAATGTCTTCAAAAGCCATGCAAAATTAAAGTTTTACCAATTTTCATTAGGTAACTTCACCGTGGCTCACCAATTCCTAGCAGGAAAACTGAGTTTGAAATCCCACATGAATGTGCTCCAATCTGTTGTAAGAGTACATTCTTTTAAGCACCAGCTGTCCCTGATAGGTGTAGTGATACCACCTGCACCTCCCAGAAGCTTTGGAGCCAGCCTGAGGTTTTTTTTTTTTTCATCTAAATGTATTTTTGATTGACTTTGAGGGCCTGTTCACATGAGATCAGGTCCTGATCAGGTCCTGATCAGCAGACGTGGAGCTGCTGATGCAGTGCATTTTTGATGCGTTCCAGCAATAAAAAAAATATTATTTTTTTTTGCTGGAGTGGGGCTGTCAGTATGTTGGCTGCAGTGTAGTGCGTTTTTGACGCGTTT
>NW_017306473.1:674159-679172 GCF_000935625.1 Nanorana parkeri
AAAAAAAAAAAAAAAATTTGTTTTGCTGGAGTGGGGCTGTTATGTTAGTTGCAACGCAGTGCGTTTTTGACGCGTTTTTGAGGTGTTTGCGTATCCGTTCTGTTTCCGGACCGTTTCCGGACCTGACAAAATGTGACATGCAGTATTTTTTCTGTCGTAAGCTGAACGGACTGCGCATGTGAGAACTGGAGCCCATAAAACACATAGGGATACATTGGGATGCATTTTGAGTGCAGCAGCGTACGGAGCCGGTCAGCACACAAAACGGACGTCTTGTGAACAAGCCCTAAACCATTTGTTTTTAGTGGATGGGATGCCACCAGCGAAGCGGACCTCCATTTGCATAGAAGGTCCACTTTAATGTAACTCGAATATACAGGGTACTAATATACTAGGTGAGAATCTTTCTCACTTGGCCAAGTGAACCTGAAAAAACATTCACATAATTGACCGGCTTGAGATGTTAATTAGATAGACTGGATTGTTAGTGTCCCTTCTTGGAGTACAAGCTTTACTTTCCAGCATTTAGAGACGCATACATTACCTTGCAAAAACTGATGTGCCAGCCACAAACCACTTTTGCTGACCATAGGACATTTTAGCTGATACAACTATCTCAGTGGTTTCTGAAGTAATTGTCTTGCACGGCTGTCGGCTAGTTAC
The DNA here is from genome assembly GCF_000935625.1 of Nanorana parkeri. NCBI lineage: Eukaryota > Metazoa > Chordata > Amphibia > Anura > Dicroglossidae > Nanorana > Nanorana parkeri. The sequence goes on from NW_017306473.1 coordinate 674,823, forward strand.
TTAACACTTCACAATATCAGGTTTGTAAACTTTGTTCCCATTTGGTAATAATTGTCTAACAACTTACTGAAGTGCTCTAAAGAGGGAATCTGCAGTAATTAGTTGTATGGCTTTCAAAAGAAGCACCTATCTATTTGGGATCGATTGACCAAATTCAAAAGGACCATCATGACAGCCAAAAATCTAGCATTTTCAGAAAGAGGATAGCAGTGACTGCCTCCATAGTTCTTTCTTGACAGATTTGTTTATGTTCATGTATATAAATTATGTTTATGTACAGTTTATGTTCAGATACTATACTTTCAAGTACTCCATATTTTTTTTTGTAGTTCATGCAGTGTTAGTGGCTTGAGCAGCCAATCACCAGAATTATGTAATGTCACATGAGGGTTGAGGGCAATACCTACTTGTAGGTAGGTTCAGTGCGGCCAACGGCCACCAGATACCCCATGGGGCCCTAGAGATAGATGTAGCTCTGGCCTGGGGAGACTCTGTGTCTCAGGAGAGCTGATTTATAGGGGGCGCCCGAGAGGGGAAAGGAGGAGAGAGCACAGGAGAGCAGAAGTCTAAGACTGTATGCAGAGTCTCTGGAGAGAGACTTATTCTAAAACATAGGCTGGTCCATGGGAAGGACAGGACCAGACCTAGGACTATGTAGAGCTATAGAGATTCCAGACTATAGCCAATTACCGTTTTCGGACAGTGCAGTGCATTGTGGGATTTGCCGCGGTCGAACAGACCGCGGACATCCCATAATGTTCGGCGTTCGGCGAACGCTAGAACATGCAATGTTCGAGTCGAACCTATGGTCGACTCGAACAGGCAGCCCATCCTTAGTGAGGAGCTGTAAGACTGACAATATTTGCCAGTGGGCCTCTGGCCGGAAGTACGTCGTGGAATCTGGGCTGCACCTGGGCTGTTCTCGCTCTCTCTAATCTGTATCACTATGCAACTATCAAGAGATGTACCGTCATCCCACTCGGGGGTGGCTTAAACGTATGCTTATTGTCATGTTCATCCTTTTCAAGTAAGACCAAGAAAATACTATCTGTGTGGACTGGTTCTTCTCCCTCCAACCTCTGAGAAGGTGTTCTACAGGAGTGTGATGTTGGACTGGATCGTGGCTGTAACCATCCTGAGGAGGGTAGGTGTGCAAAAGGGCTATGCCCGACATAGGGTGCCTTTCATGGTGGCCTTTCTCCCTAAGGGGGAGGAAGCGCCGAATATCGCAGAGGCGGTGGAAGCCATGAGGCCCTGTGTGCACAGTACTACACGTGTGGGAGTTATTTGCCCGAGTCCAGAGCCGAGGCCCCTGACCGTGGGGTGCCTGGTGTCGTGTTGCATACACAGGGTTACACGGAGCCAACCCAAACGGAACACACATGCAACACCCCATGAGTGAACCCCGCCTACATACTTATTGTCGGTATTTGCTGGTGATCTTCCAGGTTTGGCAGGTAGTAACTCCACCTTCTCCACTATGAGTAGGTGAGTGTGAGGTATTATATTTCTGTTTTTTGACTTGCACTTTGTTAAAGTGTTAGTAACGCATTTAAAAATGGTGCCCCAGGAGATTTTAGCCACAATGTGCTAATATCCATATTATGGCAGACTTACCTGCCAACCCGATCCCCTCCAGCGCCGCAGTTCTCCCTGGTCAGCACTTCGATCCTCATACAGGTCTTCATCCAGGTTTTGAGTCTTTGGCTGGGCTACGATGACGTAAATGTACACGGCGATACTTTATTTTGGCATGGTGGGTCTGTGCTAAGCTACACAGTCGTTTGTGTCATAGAAAGTCTGCCGGTCCGCAGTTTTATTTATTTTACTTTAACTTACTTCAGCTTTATTATAACTCCAGAAAAACTTTGTGTGCCACCATGTACATGTATATTTACTCTACAAGGATACAGACTCAGTTCTACTGACACTGGTGCGGTGTTTTGTGTAACTTTTATCCTAACATAAATCTGATTCTTTTGGAGTCAAAAAGAAATTTGTGCTAAAAAAATTGCCATTTTCAGATAAAAACCTGCTTTTGATTCGCTGCACCTGCAGGTAGTATTTTTCAGGTACCAATCTGACCAATCAGAAGTATTCTTTCATTTTTTGTGACTATTGTGAAATGAGAAAAGGTGAAATTTGAGTTGATGTTATGAGATGCTGTATGTCTGTGCAATGTGCAGTGATTATTAAATAAGCCCTAAACTTTTCTTTTGTCTTACAATCATTGACCAGAGTATTTGAAACGAGTCCATATTTCCTCCGTCTGCAAAAACTCATGTTGTGAATCTTTGCTTCACTGAAATTTGTTGTGTTTGTACATAGAGGTACCTAGTATCATGATTTCTAATGTTTACTAATTTTTTGGTGTAGTTCTGTGTGGAATGCACTTGGATAAGGACATATTTTTGTTCTCTGGATCTACAGTATGCTAGGGAGATATTTTTTCAAAACATTGAATGGTAGCTATGTTGTATTATCCATTTTTCATCCAAGTCACCTACGCATATGGCAGGAGCGTGTGGCATGTGTTCAGATGCTTTAACACTGTCATTTGGGAAATAATTTAAAAGCTGTGATATGCTATATTAAATTCAATGCTCCATAAAGCTGTGCAGTGGAGAGGTGCCAAATTCTTTTGTAATGTTCTTCCCCATATGTGCAGTTCACTTGTTCCAAGTGAAAGTGTCCCTCCTTGTCTTCTCCACCTTTTATTTCCTTTTATTCTTTACTCCCAGCCATATATTATATCCTACACAGTCATGGCCCAGATTATTGGCACCCCTGCATTTCTGTCAGATAATGTACCACTTTTGTGCAGAAATTTGTTGCAATTACAAATGTTTAGGCATTCTCATGTTTATTTATTTTGTTTGTATTGGTATGACGCAAAAAAGTGGAGATAAAAAAGCCAAATCTGACACCTTCCACGCAAAACTCCAAAAATGGACTGGGCAAAATGATTGGCACCTGCGCAAAGTGGTGCATTATCTGACAGAAATGCAGGAGTGCCAATATTCTGGACCATGACTGCAGTTATCTCTAGTGTCTCTCTCATTTAGAATGTAAATAGCTTAAAGTATATCTAAAGCCAAAATATTTACATATATGCAGGTTTCTGTCACCTCTGTCCGATTGGAGACATTTCCCTTCACTTCCTGTTGTGTAGACACAACAGGAAGTTAAGGAAAACTTATCTTAAACAGTTTTCACAATAAGTGTTTGCATTTGAAGATTTCCCTTCTATACCTGTTCTAGTGAGAACTTAAAATTTTAGGTTTTTCCTTTTAACCTTTATCCCAGTGGCAGTGGCCAACAGGACAAATAGGGTGAATCTCTCCAGCAGGGACGCATACAGCAATGAAAATCTAAGATAACAAATAACCATCAAACCTTGGGGTCTAATTATAACCAATTTGTAGAGACATAGGGATAGTTAATAGTTAACTGAAGTCTGATTGGTTGCTATAGGTTAGTGCACTCTGCCTTTCATTATTGCACTTCTCATTGTTGGATTAATTGACCATTAAGTGCATAGTGAAGCCGACTGTCGGCTTTACAGTAGAAGTAATCAGGTGACTTGGCTATCGCCCGAACGCTGTATTTCCGGGGCTCCATTGCCCCTCATACGGGCCCGGGACCGGCTTCTTTGGTGTCGGGGAGAAGCTGGGGAGGAGATGGGCGAACCTCCGTTTGCCGATCCCCTCCCCTTACTATGGTACCGTGAGCGATGCAGATTACATCACTTCTGGTCCCATAGCTGTCAGTGCTGGGCTCCTGAAGCCCAGCAATAAGTTACTGAAGTGTGATCTGCACTTCAATAGCTTATTTCTAGTGTAAAGGTTTTTGGACCCCCAGCATCACTTTAAAGAGTACCTGTCACTGGCAATCTGCTATCACATGGGGGGCTTGTAACCCCCCTATGTGAGAGCAATTAAAGTTTAAAAAAATGGGACATGTAGTCTTTCTATTCACAGATCCTGTAAATGTATCTGTGAATGGATGACGCTGCTGTGCAGGCGGAATCGCACACAGCCGCACTGAATTCATAACTAAACAGAATGAATCCTGCAGGAAGAAGAACCCCACTATTCCAGTAAGTATCAGTGCCACATGTTACAATAGGTGTAACATGAAACATGGTTCAAAGGGTAAATTTAGCCTTTAAAGTCAGCATGCTGGAGCCACTTCAATATACTGCACAGAATTGCTATAGTAAGGTTGACATTACTTCATATTTGCTAACAGTTCAGATACAGCTTCAGGCTTGCTCTAGAGACTTAGCTCAGCTCCAGGTAGCTCCATGACACACACACCCCCCCCCCCCCATTAAACACCCCCCCACCG